>NW_027278862.1:27500-30000 GCF_046629955.1 Centroberyx affinis | reverse complement strand
TATTATACCCTCTGTAAAACACGACCATATTAAGAACGGCAGAGATTCAGGCGGTCTACTACTATGGTACAAAGGAGAATATAAAGATCGCATCTCACCAGTTAAAAAAGGAAAAAAACACATTTGGATTAAAATTGATTCAAGTATTCTGGAAAACAACAGAGATGTTTATCTATGTGCAATCTACATTCCACCTTCAAACTCCCCCTACTATGCAGAAGAGGTTTTTGAGGAACTCCAAAAAGAAATTTCCTTTTTCCAAAGTTTAGGATCAGTCTTAATATGTGGTGATCTTAATGCAAGAACTGGTAGAGAGCCAGACTTCCTTAACTTTGAAGGAAACAAACATATATTCAGACATTCCCCTTTGTACCACACTTACATAAATACACAAAGACAAAGTTATGACAGTGTGGTAAACAAAACTGGCAAACAGGTGCTTCAGATGTGTAAAGGCCTGGGTCTGTACATTGTTAATGGCAGAATCAGAAGAGACTCTCTGGGCAGACTCACACACTGCTCTGTGCTAGGTAGTAGTGTTGTAGATTATGCCATTACTGATATTGAACCACAATATATAAATGCATTTCTAGTATTACCACAACTGCCCTTATCGGACCATAGCCAAATAACCTTATTTCTGAAAAAGTCATTGTCACCCGCTGTCAAACCAAACCCAGAGCCAAGGCTGTTTCCTCTGCCGAGGAAATATAAATGGACAGAAGAGAGCACTGCTGCCTATACCGCTGCACTAGACTGTGATCAAGTTCACAACATGCTGGATACTTTTCTGAACACCCAGTATCAGCCTGACGGGGAAAACATAAATTTGGCCACACACCACTTAAACAGTATATTTATCCAATTGGCAAAAGAATCTAAATTAAAAATATCGCAAAGTAAAAAATCCAGCATAAAACCAAAAGACCGATGGTTTGACAGAGAATGTGCTTTATCCAGACAAAACCTGAGAAAACTGTCAAACGAAAAACACAGGAACCCAAATGACCCAGTGGGGCGGCTTGAATATCTCCAGGCCCTAAAACAATACAAAAAGCTCCTCCATATGAAAAAAAATACAATATATGGAAGGAGAACTCAACAAAATTGAAAAAGCTATCAATGATAATAGCTTTTGGAATTTATGGAAAAGCATTAACAGAAACCTGCATGCAGAGACCAACCCAATTCAAAACGGCAATATCTGGAAAAATTACTTTGATGACCTTTATAAAAATCCAGAATGTCATGGTTTGAATCCCAGTCAAGTCTTAACGACAGACAAACTGAAAGAACTAGAAAGGGCAGTGAAAGATAACCAATGTGCCCTTGACTACCCCATCACTATTAAAGAACTACAGCAAAAACTCAAAACCCTTAAAAATGGCAAAGCCGGTATAGACAGCATTAGCTCAGAGATGCTGAAACACAGTAATCTCAAACTTCAGTTTGCCATGCTAAAGCACTTTAACCTGGTGCTGACGGGATATTACCCCACTATTTGGAATAAAGGTCTTATTTCTCCCATATTTAAAAATGGAGACAAGTACAACCCCAGCAATTACAGAGGCATCTGTGTTAACAGCAACCTCAGTAAACTCTTCTGTAGCATCCTAAACTCCAGATTAATAACATATCTAACCGATCACAATGTCCTGTCTAAAAGCCAGATTGGCTTCTTACCCAACCATCAAACATCAGACCACATCTACACTCTACACACACTTATCCAAAACCATGTTCACAAAAAACACAAAGGGAAGATATTTGCATGTTTTGTAGATCTAAAAAAGGCTTTTGATACAATTTGGCATAATGGATTATTTTTCCAACTCATGCAATGCGGAATTGGTGGTAAAATATATGACCTAATCAAATCCAAATATTCGGACAACCAGTGCTGTGTAAAAATTGGAAACAAAAGAACAGAGTTCTTCAAACAAGGAAGAGGGGTGCATCAGGGGTGCAACCTATCTCCTACTCTATTCAACATTTACATCAATAAATTGGCCACAATTCTTGAACAGTCCCCAAGCCCTGGATTAGATCTACAAGGCAAAGAAATCAAGTTCCTCATGTATGCAGATGACCTGGTTATACTATCCCCAACAGAACATGGCTTACAGCAGAACCTCTCACTGCTGGAGACCTTCTGTCAAAACTGGGCGTTGGACATCAACCTTGACAAAACTAAGATTATGGTATTTCAAAAAAAGGCCAGATCACAGGAATCCAAACACAGTTTCACTGTGAGAGGGACCACACTTCAGCATACAATGGAATACAATTATCTGGGCATAATCATCAGTGCATCTGGCAGCTTTGACAAAGCAATAAATTCCCTGACAGATAAGGCACGCAGGGCCTACTATAGCATTAGAAGTTCACTAAATAAATTCAATCCTCCTATTAAAATTTGGCTAAAACTATTCAGCAGTGTAATTCAGCCCATTCTTTTGTATGGAAGTGAAGTGTGGGGCCCTCTAATAAACCAGAGGCA
>NW_027278862.1:0-22500 GCF_046629955.1 Centroberyx affinis | reverse complement strand
ACAACCAGTACTGCATGTAACTTTACATACAACCAGTACTGCATCTAACTTTACAACCAGTACTGCATCTAACTTTACAACCAGGTACGCATGTAACTTTACATACAAACCAGTACTGCATGTAACTTTACATACAACCAGTACTGCATCTAACTTTACATACAACCAGTACTGCATCTAACTTTACAACTAGTACTGCATCTAACTTTACAACCAGTACTGCATCTAACTTTACAACCAGTACTGCATGTAACTTTACATACAACCAGTACTGCATGTAACTTTACATACAACCAGTACTGCATCTAACTTTACATACAACCAGTACTGCATCTAACTTTACAACTAGTACTGCATCTAACTTTACAACCAGTACTGCATCTAACTTTACAACCAGTACTGCATGTAACTTTACATACAACCAGTACTGCATCTAACTTTACAACCAGTACTGCATGTAACTTTACATACAACTAGTACTGCATCTAACTTTACAACAGTACTGCATCTAACTTTACAACCAGTACTGCATGTAACTTTACATACAACCAGTACTGCATGTAACTTTACATACAACCAGTACTGCATCTAACTTTACAACCTGTACTGCATCTAACTTTACAACCAGTACTGCATCTAACTTTACAACCTGTACTGCATCTCACTTTACATACAACTAGTACTGCATCTCACTTTACATACAGACCAGTACTGCATCTAACTTTACATATATGTAGCAGTCCACGTGACTTTACAGGCGGTAGACTGTGATCTACTGCATCTAACTTTACAAACATGTCTGCACCTTCAGGTCCACGTCTCCCCAAGGCCCCGGGGGGCCCCATGTCTCCTTTGGGCCCCAGACATCCAGCTGAACCTTTGTCTCCTGGCAGCAGCACCACCTCCGTGACGGCGTCCTCACCCCTCGGCCCTGCAGGACGCAGTATGTAGTAATACTTCTTACTGTCACCAGCAGTATGTAGTAATACTTCTTACTGTCACCAGCAGTATGTAGTAATACTTCTTACTGTCACCAGCAGTATGTAGTAGCAGTTGCTACTACTACCAGTAGCAGTATACTGTAATACCAGTAACAGTATTTTATCATACCAGTTGCAGTAATCAGTAGTACCAGTAACAGTATTCGGTATCAGTAGCAGTATTCTGGTGTTTTTTACGATAATTCTGACCGATTGGACAGTTCCCTGTCCAGAGTGTGATTTCACTGAGGTGTCATTGTGCTACCTTGCATCCCATCAGGTCCCGTGGGTCCAGGGAGGCCATTTTTACCTGGTGGCCCAGCCTCCCCCTTCTGACCTGAATCACACACACACACACACACACACACACACACACACACACACACACACACACACACACGCACACACACACACACAGAGTTTGAGCCTCTACAGTCTCTGCTAACATGTTCTTCTTTACATGCAGAGGTTGAATCTCACAGTGAAGAAGAGCTTCAAACAGTCTGGAATAACATTATTATTTCTGAATATCAGTTTGAGCCCAAATAAGAGCAATAATATCATCCTCAGCATGCACATGCGCACACACACACACACACACACACACACACACACACACACACAGTCTAATTTATTGCTACATTGCATTTTAGAAAGTTCTGTCCTCTTTTAGGGTAAATTGGTAAGTAGGTAGGAAACTCAAATTAGATAAGTAATAACTGGGTAATAACTGACTGTACAATGATGATTACTCCAAAACATTACAAAACATTTAGCCAGGATGCTCTAAGGCCTCATACAGATTAATGTTATTATTATATTATTATATTTAATAACTGATACAACTATATCAGAAGATCCACAGACTATTACTGGTCTCAGCCACTTTTGGTCTTGGTCTGGATTGAGATGGTTTGACTACAACACTGGTACTTAATAGTAGTGAGCAGAGGTTAGGCGTACTTTACGTATTTAGCAATTCTGTGGTATTTAAAACTAGTATTGGTTGGTAAGCAGACATTAACTAATATTAGTTAGTACTAGTTAGTGAGTTGCATTCTTACCGATAGGTCCCATGATGCCAATATCTCCCATCAGGCCTTTGGGCCCCGGGGCCCCCGGCGGCCCGTCCTCGCCCTGGCAGGAGGAGCAGCATTAGATCCACACACTGACAGCATCATGGTAAACTACTGTGAGATATTGTCAATGACTCCTCAGCTGTTTGTTAGGTTAGGGTTAGCTAACCGCTGCCAGACCAAAGCTAACCAGCGACACTGATCATGATGACAGATACATTTGGATTGTCACATTACAAGCAAGGGAAAATTGTCTTTGGCACAACACATCAGACTTTATACACATCACATAAAATTCAATATACAAAATAAAATAAAAAGTAGAAAATGGAAATGCAGTTTATGAAGAGCATTGATTAGCTTCAGCTAGAAACCCCAACAGTGATTTACTGCATTGTCCTTGATAAATAAACCAATAAATAAACACAAATGGAGTTCCATGGCAACCATGTTAATTATGGGATGCACTGACCGGCTGGCCAGGTGAGCCGACGTCGCCATGGTAACCAGGTGTTCCCTGGAGACCTGTGCCTCCTTTACTCCCCTTATCACCTTTAAAACCTGGACCTGGGGGGCCGGGAGGGCCGAGAGACCCCCGGGGTCCTTTAGAGAGAGAGAGAGAGAGAGAGAGAGAGAGAGAGAGAAAGAGAGAGAGGCAGAGAGAGAGAGACACAGAGAGAGAGAGAGAGAGATACACACTTAAGAACAAAACACAAAATTATACTAGCAGACGATTAGAAGAAATTGAACAGTCCATAAACCAAAATCAGTTTTGGGAAATGTGGAACACCTTGAGCACAAAAGAAACACAAGCATTACCCATTCAAAATGGTGATATTTGGAGAACCCATTTTGAAAATCTCCAGTAAACAAATTGAATTCAAGTCATCATCTTATAAAAGAAAAACTCAAAAAATTAGAATCAACCATAAAAAACAACCAAAACCCCCTCGACTTTCCAATCACTTGGGAAGAATTGTCAAGAAAGACAAAATGTCTCCAACCAAAAAAAGCTTGTGGTCCAGACAACATAAAAAATGAAATGCTCAAACTGTTCAATATTATACTGAGTTCAGGATGTTTTCCTGACATCTGGTGCCAGGGCCTCATCTCCCCCATCTTTAAGAGTGGGGACAAACTGGACCCCAACAACTACCGGGGAATCTGTGTCAGCAGTTGTCTGGGAAAGCTGTTCTGCAGCATTATAAATAGTAGAATCTCAAATCTCCTTGAAAATCACAGCATCATTAGTAAAAACCAAACTGGCTTTCTCCCCAAACATCGTACCACCGACCATATTTACACACTTCACACACTCATTGAGAAACATGTACACCAAACAAAAAATGGCAAATATTTGCTTGCTTTATTGACTTAAAAAAAGCCTTCGATTCGATTTGGCATGAAGGCCTATATTACCGACTTCTTCAATGCGGTATAGGTGGAAAAGTATACGACCTTATTAAATGTATGTATATGACAAGTAGATACAGTGTGAAGATTGGAGACAAACACACTGAGTCCTTTGCCCAGGGGAGAGGAGTCCGCCAGGGCTGCAGCCTGAGTCCAACACTGTTCAACATCTACATAAATGAACTTGCAGAGCAGCTGGACCTGGACCCCGGGCCTCTCTCTTCTGGACAAAGAAATCAAATTCCTGCTCTATGCAGATGATCTAGTTCTGCTGTCTCCCACAAAACAGGGACTACAGCAGCAACCGGACCTGCTGGACCGCTACTGCCAGAGCCGGGCTCTGGCAGTCAATCTGAAAAAGACCAATATCATGGTGTTCCAAAAAAAGGCCAGATGTCAGGTAAACAGACACCAGTTCACCTTAGGAAACACCATCACACCACACACCATGAGCTCCACCTACCTGCCTTACAGTAACAGCCTCAGGCAGCTTCGGCCTGGCAGTGAACGCACTAAAAGAAAAAGCTCCAAGAGCTCTACATGCAATCAAAATGAAATTTTATAATATCCAAATTCCAATTAAAATCTGGCTTAAACTATTTGATAGTGTGATCCAGCCCATTGCACTGTATGGTAGTGAAGTCTGGGGTCCGCTCAGTCACAACAGCTTCACCAGCTGGAGAAACATCCAACAGAATCCCTACATGCTGAGTTCAGACACATCCTACACACACAGAGAAACACCAACAAACACACAGATCAGAGTTAGGCCGTTATCCTTTAACATCAACATTCAAAAGCGAGCGCTAACATTTTTAAATCACCTCAAATTCAGTTCCCCAGACAGCCTCCACTCTAAAGCCTCCGAACCCAAGAGCTGAACCCAGAAAAGAGTCCGCTGTGTCAGCTGGTGCTGAGACTACTTTATTTATTTTATTTATTTATTTAATCATTTATTTATTTCATTTTTCTTTTTTTATTAACATAATCTTAATCTCTCAATATCTTGAAACCCCACATATTTGATATTTTTCTCTTTGAATGTTATTGTGTGCTGCATATAAAATGTGTGTAACTCTTGTTACCAACAAACATTAATTCCTTCACATAGTTTACTGATCCTCAGTCTGTGATGGAGGCTCTGGGTTCAGGAGCTGAACACACAGCAACACAGTTCCTCTGTCCAGACACTGACTCACACACACACACACACACACACACACACACACACACACACACACACACACACACACACACACACACACACCAAGACTGATATTCATCTTGATGCTTTGGCAATATTGTCTGTGAACTTTCATGCCAATAAAGCACATTGAATTGAAAAAAAAAAAATTGAGAGAGACAGAGAGAGAGAGCGAGAGCGAGAGAAAGAAAGAGAGAGAGAGAAAGAGAGAGAGAGATATGTAAATTATGCTGATTGTAAGCTGTGTGTTTATATGTGTGTCCTATATCTTTGTGTTTGTATGTTTACATGCGTGTTTACATGAGTGTCTCCCCACCTATGGGTCCTTGCTCCCCAGCAGGTCCTCGCTCTCCTTTGGTTCCCTCGGTGCAAACTCCCTCTCTCCCCGGACGACCAGCAGGACCAGGTGCTCCTGCAGCTCCGGCAGGTCCTCGACCTCCTAGAGGACCAGGAGGACCTGGAGGACCACAGGGTCCAGGAGAACCCAGCTCCCCCTTCGACCCTGAGGTGGGGGGTTGGGGGGGGGGGGTAAAATTGGTAGTTTAGGGTGGGGGTGGGGGGGGGGGGGTTCCTCTTTGACTTAGCCTGCCCTAGGTCTCTTCCATCTTTTCCTAGTAAGGTTTTTCCTTGGAGTCTCTCCAAGTCCCTCACTCTTTGGGTCAAGAAGTCACAGAGTTCGGTTCGGACCGGGCCACAACAAACGCTTCACGCCTCAAAACAACCACAACTTCAAGCAAAAAAAGATCGTATACAATGCAATATATAATTGACTATAATATAATGATAAAAAAACAAGTAAAATTTAATTTAAAATCCAAACGGGGTAGGGGATTTTAGAGGTGAGGACTGTTGGGTCTAGTTGTGGTTCTGTGGGTCTAGGTGTGGTTCTGTTGGGTCTAGCTGTGCTTCTGTTGGGTCTAGGTGTGGTTCTGTGGGTCTAGCTGTGGTTCTGTTGGGTCTAGTTGTGGTTCTGTGGGTCTAGCTGTGGTTCTGTGGGTCTAGCAGTGGTTCTGTTGGATCTAGTTGTGGTTTTGTTGGGTCTAGCTGTAGTTCTGTGGGTCTAGCAGTGGTTCTGTTGGGTCTAGTTGTGGTTTTGTGGGTCTAGCTGTGGTTCTCTTGGGACTAGTTGTTGTTCTGTGGGTCTAGCTGTGGTTCTCTTGGGACTAGTTATAGTTCTGTGGGTCTAGCTGTGGTTCTGTGGGTCTAGTTGTGGTTTTGTTGGGTCTAGTTGTGGTTGTGTGGGTCTATCTGTGGTTCTGTTGGGACTAGTTGTGGTTCTGTTGGGTCTGGCTGTGTTCTGTGGGTCTAGCAGTGGTTCTGTTGGATCTAGTTGTGGTTTTGTTGGGTCTAGCTGTGGTTCTGTTGGGTCTAGTTGTGGTTCTGTTGGGTCTAGTTGTGGTTCTGTTGGGTCTAGTTGTGGTTATTTTGGGTCTCTGTGGTTCTGACTCACCGGTCATGCCCTTCTCTCCATCTGGTCCTGGAGGTCCGATTACAGGAGCTGGGGATACAGAACCAACCAATGACACAAAAAAACTCACTCTGATTGGCTGAAAGGACACACTGGTCTGGATTGGTCTGCTTACATTTAGAGCCAATTATGAAGCCAACAGTTCTGTACAAAACAACAGGGGGCGAATCCATGAACATAACTATCCAATCAGAACCAAGAACACTATGCTGTCAAATCAAATCACACTTTTTCTATACAGCACATTTTATACATAATGTCATGTGATGCGCTTCACAAAGAACTGCAATTAAAATACAAAATAAGTAGAGAAACAGAAGAAAAGGAACAAACAGGACAAATATTTAGGTAATACAGACAAAAAAGGCACCGAAGTAAAAAACTGAAAAGGTAGATCTTAAGATCTACAAATTTCCACTGATGCAGCAGTCTGACGATGCAAAGGCTGTTCCAGAGTCTGAGGCTGAAGCAGCTAACAAGTCTTAGTCCTCGCTTTAGGAAGAGCTGAGAGAGAATCAATAGATCTGATGGTTCTAGCAGGAACATATTTTGGCAGCATGTCATTTATTCTCTCAGGGACAAGTGCATGGACAGATTTAAAAATTAATAAGAGAATCTTAAAATCTGTTCTGAATTTATTATTATTCTGATTTTAAAACAGGACTTGTACAAGTTGCAGTTTCCCTGTTGTCTACAGTAACCCAGCCAGTGTCAGCTGGAGAAAGAAACAGTTTAAACTTTGCAATGTTTTTCAGGTGGTAAAACACAGTTTCAGTCCTTATGTGTAGCTCAAAGTTTAGATCACAGTTGATAACAACCAAATTCCTCGCCTGAGATTTAACATTTTGAGAGAAAATGGATTGAGTATTAAATCAGTTTGACTCTGCTTTTATCTTGGTTGGGTTGGACCATCCACAGGTTGATTAACAGTGGAGCCTGAGGAGCTGAGATCATCTTGTGTAACAGATACAAAGCTGGGTGTCATCCGCATAGCAAAGGAAACTAATATCACACTATCCAGTTATGTGTTACATGGTCAACCTGAACCAGGTTATAAACACATATAAACTAGTTAAAGGATAAGGCTGGTGTTTTTAATGCATTGCTTACCGTCAACAAATCCTATGAAAATAACAACATCAACAATGTGTTTGCTCTCCTCCCTTTACTTTCTGACTTCCCACGTTCCGTTTTTAGCCGTCAACCCGGAAGTCATTGGCTCCAACTGGAAGCTAAAAATCTTTAAATTCAGCTCACAAAGACATAGTTTACATTTTAAAAATCTCTAACTGTTAGCATGAAAAGTCAGGCTGTTGTAGTTTTTACCAAATCAAATTCAAACAGGAACAAATTCCTCATTACGCCGGGGGACTATTTTCTGTGCTACGGAACTACTTTCCTGAGATGGCAAAGTGTTTACAGCCGACTTGTTAAGTCATTTGAGGAAAAAGTGGTCCGGCCCGGTGCATGGTGATGATGAAATATGCTGCAGAGCAGCAGCATGGCTCTGTGACGGGTTTTAATCGTTTTTTAATACAGTGGAGTTCTATGGCTGCTGGGACAGGAGGCTTTACTGGGACCCAGATACATGGACCAGACTTATTGGAAAAACTAATTCACTGCTGATTTTGTTATTTTCATAGGATTTGGTGACAGTAAAAAACACCAACCTGATCCTTTAAGAACAGAATTCACCATGCATGTAAATTATTCATTCCACTATTGTATTTCCTCCTCCTCTCCTCTCCTCTCCTCCTCTCCTCTCCTCTCCTCTCCTCTCCTCTCCTCTCCTCTCCTCTCCTCCCTCCTACCTCCCATGTCTCCTTTCTCTCCAGGAGGTCCAGGTATCCCATCTTGTCCTTGGTTTCCTCTGAGGCCAGGAGGACCAGGATCTCCAGGAGCCCCCTTATTACCTGAAATTATATTAAATATTAAAAAGGAATAAAACACATAACGCTTTGTTCACATGATTCCTGATGACAGACTGGTTTCTGTAGATGACAGACCAGTACAGACTGGTTTCTATAGATGACAGACCAGTACAGACTGGTTTCTAGTTTCTATTAAACCAGTACAGACTGGTTTCTATAGATGTTAAGCCAGTACAGACTTTCTTCAGTCTCATGCAGGCTTGCTTTCTAATGGTAAGAATACTTAAAGTCCTGCAATTAAGTATGTTCTATATTATTCAGTTGACTCTTTGAATTCACTCGAGTAAATATTAACTTAACTCTCAATTATTCATTATTACTTATTTTTTATTGTTTATCCATATCATTGATCCTTGTTAAGTGCCTTTGATATTTATATCGAACACTTCGCTGCATCAAATCCATCATAATTCCAGTTCCCAAAAAGACAAATATCTCCTGCCTAAACAACTACAGACCGGTGGCACTAACCTCAGCGATAATGAAATAATTTGAGCGCCTGGCTCTTTTCCACCTTAAATCTGCCGCTGATGCTGTCCTGGACTTCAGTTTGCATATCATGCCAACAGGTCAGTGATGATGCGGTCATGGCTCCCCATGACTCTCTGCAACATCTTGACTCCCCAGGTACGTACACCAGAATCCTCTTTGTGGACTTCAGTTCAGCATTCAATACAATAATCCCAGAATATCTCCGACAAAAACCACATGGGCCTAGATATTCCCACCTGCCTCTGGATCACTGACCTTCTCACTAACCAGGCTGTCACTCCCTCTGACCTTGAGCACAAGATGCGTTCTTTTGTTTCTTTCGTTTGCAGATGGCACCGCCCTGAGCGGCCTCATCTCGAATAGGGATGAGGCTCCATGTCGGGGTGAGGATGAACGGCTGGTTGAGTGGTGCACCCACAACAACCTTGAGCTCAATAGCTCAAAGACAGTGGAGATGGTTGTGGACTGTAGCAAAAAAGGCCCACCAGTGGAACCCCTGATAATCAATGACACAACTGTCTGTACAGTAGAGTCATTTAAATTCCTTGGCACCACCGCCTCACGCACACCGACCGGGGAGCAGAATGCCTCATCGATCACCAGAAAAGCACAGCGACACATGTTCTTTCTCCGTCAACTTAAAAAATTCCACATGTAACAAGCAGTACTGCTCTAGTTCTACAGTCTCACATCCTCCATAACTGTCTGGTTTGGCAACTAATCTGTCCACTCAAAAAATAAGCTGCAAAGGATAATCAGATCAGCAGAAAAGATGGTGCAGCTCAAACTTCCATCTGTCCAGGACCTGGATGTTTCCAGGGTGAAGAAGCAGGAAGCATCATCAAGACACACCCACCTGGAAACCTGTTTCTGCTGCTGCCACCTGGAAAACACTACATGTGGAAAAGACTAATGTGGGAGCTCAAACTACTCTGCCTCTTTAATAAGGCATGCTCCTCTGTCACGCTGACTGGGAGCGGGTCTATGTATGGCTGTCGGAACTGGCGCTCGGTAAGTCACCTGACCTGGCTCCACCAATCACCATCGCGGTTGAGAGACCGAATCCTTGTCTGCGTCCATGAAGAAACGTGAGTAGCTTACTATTCTACAAGATTGACCATCAGATTGGTTTACTATTCTGGCTGAAGATGATGCTGTGGATAAATGTAATATGATGAAGAGAATTTGGGAGTTATGGTGATAGTTCCAACAGCCGGGTGACTTCCCATTGTATAACTGGCAGCGGGAAAGTTGAGTGACGTCACAAGTCTGAATTAATTACTAAGTAAGTAACATTTTATTTACAAAGTGCTGTACATAATAAAAACAAGATAAATACAAAAATAGCCCGACATGCACAAGAAACGTGAATGTGAGACAAGAAGCAAATATACTAACAACACATCAGAGAAAGAAAGGCAATCACGCAAACATCTGAGAAAGGGCTAATTATAAAAAGGCTAACCTATAAAAATTAGTTTCAAGGCGTTGCTTAAAGCAATCAACAGATTGGGCTGATCTGATCGCTTGGGGGAGACCGGTCCAGAGAGAAGGGGCAAGATGGAGAAACGCGGCACCTTTTTAAAATTGGAGTGAGGAATGGATAAGAGGCCTTGGTCAGAAGATCTGAGAGACCGGGCGGTGTGAACGGGCTTAGCAGTTCAGTTATGTAGACCGGGGCTCGGCCTGGAAGAGCCTGATAAGTAATAAGGAGAATCTTGAAATCAATTCTGAATCTCACTGGTAACCAGTGAAGGGAGGCAAGAACTGGGGTGATGTGGGATCTACGGCTGGAGTTAGTTAAAAGTCTGGCTGCTGCGTTTTGGACAAGTTGGAGACGAGACAGAGCAGATTGACTGAGGCAGGTAAAAAGGACATTACAGTAGTCAAGACCTGAGAAAATAAAATTAGGAATTAAAAGTTCCAGATCTTTGGATGGATGGAGGATGGATGGATCTGATTTTGGCAATCTGTCTTAGTTGAAGGAAGCAGCACTGAATAAGCTCGTTAACGTGTCGGTCGAAGTTCAAATGTTGGTCAAAGATAACTCAAGATTCTTAGAGGAGGTCTTTATGTGTGTCTGACTTCCCTTGTGAAATGATCGGGACCAATTACAGGGACCTCAGTTTTATCGGGGTTTAGTTTGAGGACGTTTTGGGACATCCAGTCCTGAATGGTGGTCTAACAGTTCTGGAGAAAGTCAAGGTTGTGTAGTTTGTTTGGCATGACAGATACATACAGCTGGGTATCATCATAACAGTGGTATGAGATATCATCAAAACGACTGAGTAATTGACCCAAAGGTGACGTATAGGGAGAATAAGATGGGTCCGAGGACTGACCCCTGAGGAACTCCACACAGTAGAGGAGCGGGAGAGGACACACAACTGTCAATACATTAAACAGCCTGACAGGTAGGAGGAGAACCAAGACTGGGCAGCACCGGAGATACCAACCCAGTTACAGAGCCTATCAATAAGAACTGCATGATCAATGGTATCAAAAGCAGCAGTTAAATCAAGAAACACCAAAATAGAACATTCACCTTTATCAGCATGCATAAGAATATCATTTGTCAGTCTTAGAAGTGCAGTTTCGGTGCTGTGTTAACCTGATTGAAATTTGTCAAAGATATTGTGGTCTTCAATCAGCTTGAGGAGCTGATCCGCAACAACTTTTTAGAGAATCTTAGAAATGTATGGCAGTTTGGATATGAGTCTGTAATTCTCTAACAAAGTTGGATTAAGGG
The DNA here is from genome assembly GCF_046629955.1 of Centroberyx affinis. Lineage (NCBI taxonomy): Eukaryota > Metazoa > Chordata > Actinopteri > Beryciformes > Berycidae > Centroberyx > Centroberyx affinis. The sequence goes on along the minus strand of NW_027278862.1, from coordinate 11,187 downwards.
TGTTTTTTTTCAGGAGGGGCTGGACACTTGCCTTGAAATAATCGGGAACACAGCCAGAAGAGAGAGACTTGTTAATGATGGAGAGAAGACAGGGGGCAATTACAGGCAGGACCTCCCTCAGGAATTTAGTTGGGATAGCAGGACTAGAAGACAGCGCATGTGGGCTACTATATCTAACAGATTTTGAAGGGAGATAGGAGTGAACTCAGATAATAAAATGGGGCAGTTTGTGTAGTGGCCGATGGTGAAGAATGACGGCAGAAAATAGCCGATTCAGCAAGCAATACTTTACTGGCCGTACTAGCATAACAACATGGCAGATAATTCTGAACAGCTAGTCACATCCTGTAACAACCGTGTCTCACTTCAGTCTCTACTACTCTCTAGTGGCAGGCTTGAGAATTACAAGGAATATTGCAGTGAACACAACATTTTCCTCTTTGTAGAATACTTGCTCATTAACTTAAATGCTAACACTGCTCCCATATACAGCACAAATACCAGTAAAACCAACATTCTATATGCTTTACATATGCAAGCTAACTACACTAGGCTTACCTCCATTATATTCAGATTTGTGTTACTGTACACTGTTTTAACCGTACACTTAACCATCTTATTCAATGAAACAGTTTAGCAACGACGCGTGAAGTGTACACAGTGCCTAGTAGAGGATTGTAATTATTTCACCTGTGAGACATCCTGTGTTCAGTTGAACCAACTGAAACTAGTTTCACTTCCGTGTCGCTATTCATTAAGATCCTGTGCGTAATTCTGAACAGATTTCTGTCATTCAAATTTCTCTGTAATCCGAAAAGTCTGATTGTTAATTCCTTGTGTCAATTATGTTTTTATCACCAGTCAATCAAAGGTTACGATTTGAAATGTAAGTGTTGGGTTTTCGCTGCCTACGGCACTTCTCACTTTGCAAGTCCTTTGCGAGAGGAAGTAGGCTGTTCAGTAAGATCCCACACGTCACTCCGAACAGATTTTTTTCATTCAAACAACTCAGAATTAGTTTACTTATAAACAGCCAACTTACTAAGAAAATTTTGGTTTTAAACCGGGCTCAGGCCCATAAATGCAACCAATGGGATGGGCCCGTGCCGCGCTCAGACAGAACGTGCACGGGCTCGGGTCGGGTCGGGCTTGTTTTTTTGGGCCCGATCTAAGGTCTGATTGGGTTATCACACTCAATTTTAAAAGTTAGTGATTCAAAACTATTAAATTAGTCAAAAGTGATGCGATTACAGTTACAACTTTTTCTTAGGCCACAGCAATGCCCCCACCACGACCAGTGAGCCTTGGGGAATTCAAGGCCAAGTCTCAGTTAAAAATAGAAGATCTAGATTGTGTGAAGTAATGAAATCACTAAGAACAAAAGTCTTGTTTGAGAGCGATCTGGTATTAAACAGAGCTAGAACAACCGGTGTGACAGATTTAACTGTCTGTGTATTTTTACAGGAAACCTGTATTAAACTATTGGACGTAACAGCAGAGCGGAGGTGATCAATGAGTTTCACAGACCTATTGCTGGTAATTACTGGAATAGAGAGGCCAGAGTCAAGAGATAACACAGGGGAAGAGGTCAAATTAAAAGATAGAGATGGTCTAGGCTGGGGACCTGGTAAAGGACAAGAAACCTGATGCGATGCTAGACAGTTTCTGTTAAAAGCTATAAAAGTGATACAATTAGAGGTGAGTACCATTGTGCCCTTCTTACTAGGGTGTATACCATCCATATTACAAAGATCCTTAACAGTGCAGAAAGAGTCGAAATTGCTAAAGAAACCATAGCCGGTTGCTATACAAAAGTTCTGCAGCCAGCAGTGTAAACTGAAGAGGCGGCTGAAGCGTTTGCTCTTTTTGGTCGTGTTGGGGATGGGACCGGACAGCAGGAAGGATGGGACCGGACAGCAGGAAGGATGGGACCGGACAGCAGGCAGGTCTCTCCTAGACTCTCCATGATGGTCATCAGTGACTCCAGTTCATACTGTAGTTTGACTGATTGTCTGGACATTACGTCATTGGTGCAGGTGCAAGTGCAGGTGTGGATAATGACAGTGTGAATAGTCGGGTGCAGATCGATGAGAGCGGGAGCCAATTCAATGTTTGCTACTTCAGCACCAGATAGACAGTCGCCACGCTTCTGTTTATGAGTCTGACACCTGACTGGTTCCCAAAGTCCAGCGTGAACACTGAATATGGACTATGAGCCTCTGACCGGAATTTAGCTCTAATTTGAATTATAATGAATATCATGTTAATTATGTTGGTGATTAGGGAAATGGAAATAATGTTACGTATTTTATTTCTTTATTCATGATAGTATTTTTTCTTTGATATTAATTTGCTATCTCTGTTCATGTTTACTTCCAGCACACATCCACATACAGATGAATCATCAATAAATGCCACAACCAGCGGTTAAAGTGGAACTCCTCTCTGTCCAAGTCCCTGTCCAAGTCCCTGTCCAAGTCCCTGAACCTGACCCCTCTCTGTCCAAGTCCCTGTCCAAGTCCCTGTCCAAGTCCCTGAACCTGACCCCTCTCTGTCCAAGTCCCTGTCCAAGTCCCTGAACCTGACTCCTCTCTGTCCAAGTCCCTGTCCAAGTCCCTGAACCTGACTCCTCTCTGTCCAAGTCCCTGTCCAAGTCCCTGTCCAAGTCCCTGAACCTGACCCCTCTCTGTCCAAGTCCCTGTCCAAGTCCCTGTCCAAGTCCCTGAACCTGACCCCTCTCTGTCCAAGTCCCTGTCCAAGTCCCTGAACCTGACCCCTCTCTGTCCAAGTCCCTGTCCAAGTCCCTGTCCAAGTCCCTGAACCTGACCCCTCTCTGTCCAAGTCCCTGTCCAAGTCCCTGTCCAAGTCCCTGAACCTGACCCCTCTCTGTCCAAGTCCCTGTCCAAGTCACTGAACCTGACCCCTCTCTGTCCAAGTCCCTGTCCAAGTCCCTGAACCTGACCCCTCTCTGTCCAAGTCCCTGAACCTGACCCCTCTCTGTCCAAGTCCCTGTCCAAGCCCCTGTACCTGACCCCTCTCTGTCCAAGTCCCTGTCCAAGTCCCTGTCCAAGTCCCTGAACCTGACCCCTCTCTGTCCAAGTCCCTGTCCAAGTCCCTGAACCTGACCCCTCTCTGTCCAAGTCCCTGTCCAAGTCCCTGTCCAAGTCCCTGTCCAAGTCCCTGAACCTGACCCCTCTCTGTCCAAGTCCCTGTCCAAGCCCCTGTCCAAGTCCCTGACCCTGACCCTGACCTAACATTGACCCCAGTACCTCAGACGTGCTGTGTGCTTTGATTCTGTGAGTTGTGCATTATTGGTTGTTGTTTCTTGATGTTGTCATTGTGTTGTCATTGTTGTTGTTGTTGTTTATGTAACACCAAGACAAAATCCTAGCAACCTTCTGTTGCATGGCAATAAAAACTTTTCTGATTCTGCTAGTAAACAGTTGTATTCAGTAATGTACAGCTGGCCATTACTTTGTGGCTTCTCTTCCAGCAGGTTCTTTACAGTAGTAGTAGCACTGGTACCAGGTGAAAGTAGTACTGTAGTATTAGTACTCTGGTAGTACATGGCAGTAGCAGTACTGTAGTATTAGTACTCTGGTAGTACATGGCAGTAGCAGTACTGTAGTATTAGTACTCTGGTAGTACATGGCAGTAGCAGTGCTGTAGTATTAGTACTCTGGTAGTACATGGCAGTAGTAGTACTGTAGTATTTGTGTACCTGGGAGGCCGGTGGGCCCTGGACCTCCGTCGGCTCCTGCAGAACCATCAAAACCCCTGTCACCTGGCAACCCAGGAGGACCTGAGGACAGACAGGCAGACAGGCAGGTTAATAGACAGGTTAACAGACAGACAGGTTAACAGACAGGTCAACAGACAGACAGGTTAACAGACAGGTAAACAGACAGACAGGTTAGCAGACAGGTCAACAGACAGACAGGTTAGCAGACAGGTTAACAGACAGACAGGTTAGCAGACAGACAGGTCAACAGACAGGTTAACAGACAGACAGGTTAACAGACAGACAGGTCAACAGACAGGTTAACAGACAGGTTAGCAGACAGACAGGTTAACAGACAGGTCAACAGACAGGTCAACAGACAGACAAGTTAACAGACAGACAGGTTAGCAGACAGACAGGTTAACAGACAGGTCAACAGGCAGACGGGTTAACAGACAGACAGGTCAACAGACAGGTTAACAGACAGACATGTTAACAGACAGACAGGTTAACAGACAGGTCAACAGACAGACAAGTTAACAGACAGACAGACAGGTTAACAGACAGACATGTTAACAGACAGACAGGTTAACAGACAGGTCAACAGACAGACAAGTTAACAGACAGACAGACAGGTCAACAGACAGACAAGTTAACAGACAGACAGGCTAACAGAAACTGAATGTATAGACTGTGTAGAAACAGAATGTACAGACTGTATAGAAATAGAATGTACAGACTGTATAGAAACAGAATGTATAGACTGTGTAGAAACAGAATGTACAGACGGTATATAAACAGAATGTATAGACTGTATAGAAACAGAATGTATAGACTGTATAGAAACAGAATGTATAGACTGTATAGAAGCTGAATGTACAGACTGTGTAGAAACAGAATGTATAGACTGTACAGAAACTGAATGTACAGACTGTATAGAAGCTGAATGTACAGACTGTGTAGAAACAGAATGTATAGACTGTACAGAAACTGAATGTACAGACTGTATAGAAGCTGAATGTACAGACTGTGTAGAAACAGAATGTATAGACTGTACAGAAACTGAATGTACAGACTGTATAGAAACAGAATGTATAGACTGTATAAATGATAGCCTGTACAGACAGGGAAGGGTAATCATGTGCTGAGAGTCTGCAGGCGGGACGTCCCGGTGGCTCAGCCGGCAGAGTGCGTACCATTAAGGCTGAGTCCTAATCTGGCCTGAGCCTGCATGTCATCCCCTCACTGTCCAATAAAGCAAAAGACCAAAAAATAATCTTACAGAAAAAAAACAGCAAAAAAAAAAAATCAGCTGATTTCACTGATTCGATCCTCCTCTCTGGTGAAGTCAGCTGGTGTCGTGTAGAGACTGTACAGACCGTACCTCGTGGTCCAGCGGCTCCTGATCTTCCTTTGGGACCACAGGGACCAGCACCTCCTGGAAGACCAAAACTCCCTGCATCTCCTCGCTCTCCCTTGGTTCCTGGAGCTCCTGGACACCCCGGCTCTCCCTGGGAGGAGCAGAGAGGAGCAAACACATGTCACTATATGAATATGTTACAGTGACTATATGACTGTATGTCTTTGTGATCCTCCTGTATGGGGTTGGTTTAAGATAAGATAAGATAAGATAAGATAAGATAAGATAAGATAAGATAAGATAAGATAATACTTCATTGTCCATTCTCACAGAACTTTGTCTTGCCTGACATGCTCCAACAATCAGTATAAAGTACATGATACAACATTGAAAAAACAACATTAAACAAAAGAGCACTTCACCAAAAATGTTACCTGTTACAACCTAACACACATCATCATGACATGACACAGTACTGAAGAAACACCACATCAGAATGACACAATACAACAGACACAACACCTGCTGAAAAAAGTGGGAAAGAACATCAGTCCACACCCAACTCAACAGTCCATGTGGAGGTCATATGCACAGTTGTGACTGTGGGGGGGGGGGCATGATCACCCTAACCCTCACCAAGTGAGCCAAATGAAGAGAGGGCGAGCGTCTGTTCAGCCCTCCGACTTTCCCTGAGCCAATTAAAGTGCTGGCTTAAAAGCGCGGGTTACCCAGCAGGCACTGCAGTACCAATATGAATTACCGGAGAGCATGGTGGAGGAGGAGAACACTTATATAGCTCTAAATTAAATGGCTACAATTCAAATTACTGTAGGCTAATATTTAATTATAAGAAACAGTTTAAATAAAATAGATATACATTTGGTTTGAAAACAATTATGTTTGACAACTATGAAAATATAAAAACCAAAACATGGTTAAACCAATCAGAAAACATAAAACAAAACTTAATATACAAAAGAGCAACTTCTCAGGTAGAAACAGACATTTTACAATTTCACCATTTATTTATGTGAAATAAATAAATGGTGAGTGAACTCTGACCTCCTCAGAGGTCAGAGGTCACTCACCATGGAGGTTAGAAAGCTTCTCAGTGGTGAGGAACCAGCTGGACCAGATCCTCCTGAGATGATGAAGGCACTGACCCATCTCTTCACATGGAGGGGAGTGATGGTCTCCATCTTTAAAACAGGGGACCTGTAGGTTTGTTCCAACTATTGAGGAATCCCACTGCTCAGCCTCCCGAGGAAAGCTTATGGCAAAGTGCTGGAAGGGAGACTTGGGCTGATGGTCGAACCTTGGAATCAGGAGGAACAATGCTCACAGCTGATTGGGGGTCATTGGGGTTGACTATTCCTGTCTACATGTACTTTGTGGATTTGGAAAAAGCCTAAGACTGTTGCCTGAGGTATCCTGTGGGAGTATAGGGTGCTAGGCCCGCTGCTGCAAATCATTTAGTCCTCATACACTCACACAGCTCGGTGGGAGCTGTGTTTTCATTCTTGGCAGTCAGTTATCTTGTTCAAGGTGGCACTGGACTCTGACAAGGATGCTGCTTGTCTCCTCTCCTGTTTGTGGTCTTCATGGACAGGAGATCTAGGTGCAGCCGGTCTGACAGAGTCATGTCCGTCGTTTGCAGATGATGTTGTCCTTTTGGCTTCAGAGGAGTGTGATCTCCAATGTGCATTTGAGCAGCTTGGGGTGAGGTTCAGCTCCTCCAAATCTGGACCAGGTTCTCAAGAAAAAGGTGGCCTGTCCCACTCAGCTGGCCCCAGAGGAGGAGTTCGGTTATCATCCACAAAAAGGGTTGGTGAGCTTTTGAATAGCATCTGTTTATGTGCATATCGCTTGATAAAGCCATGAAAATAGCCGTGAAAAAATCCTTTACACCAAAACTGCACTGTACTGCTTGATCGTTACTGACCCCTACTGACCCCTACTGACCCCTACTGACCCCTACTGACCCCTACTGACCCCTACTGACCCCTCTCAGTCAGGTTCACAGCTAGGTTTCCAGTTACATGTTTACCGTGGGAAACAAAGTTATTTATTAAAAAGGTCCCTTATGGTTATATTGTGATCACCACAGTGTGTGTGTGTGTGTGTGTGTGTGTGTGTGTGTGTGTGTTGTGATACCATCTCTCCTTGGCGTCCTTTAGGTCCTGGTCCAGGTGAACTTGCTTCTCCTTTAGCACCTTTGAGTCCTCCAGGTCCCGGGGTTCCATCTGAACCAGGTTCTCCACGAAGCCCTGTGGAACCTTTCTCACCTTTAATACCTGGACAGAAAACACCATTAGATATTGGTGAATTACTGGTTATTCAGCGCTAAAGATTCAAAAACAGATCGCACTTAACAAAGCAGTCATTGGTCCGTCGTCATTTTACATTTCTATTCTTGGTTTACACTAAAATTAGTATTTAAAAATAAAAGTAGATCCAGTCTCCCCAACAGGAACTGTCTCTCCTAAATGGTATCCCTCCGCTGTGTTCTCTTCTATCAGTAAAAAAGCTGTTTGGTGAGATTCTGTTCTGAAGCTTTGGACCAACAGTCAGCTGGAAACCACAGCAGCAGGATCTGATGCTGAATCTGTTCACCAACCTGTTTAATGTCAGGTTCCATTCAAATGAATGGGAAGAAACAATCTGAACGCTAAAAACTGCTCCAGCTGCATCTGATCTTGGTCAGTAGATTATATTCTGGTTTTCATGGCAGTCAAGTGTCGATTAACCCCCATGTTAAACGGGATCAGATTACAGGAGTTTTTCACCGATTTGTCCCCGATTCGCCCCTCCCGACAATCGGAGGAGAAATCTGGACCTGAGTCTTGGTCGGAACCGAAGTTCAGCTCAGAATATCTGGTGCTGTGAGCTGAGTCCAGATCAGATCTGAACCTCCTGAACTGTTCAAAGACGCATCGGAGCCGCCCCGATAATTTCTAACCTGTCTGATATCTGTGAGTATCTCCATGGTGACGTCACTTCATTATGCCTTTCAACACTGGACAATACAACTTTAACGTCCCGGCCCGGGACAGCTGACGGTGTTGCCTAGCAACAATAAACCTTTAAGCACTTTTAGCACTAGGCTAGCGATAGCGTACCAACGTTATAACAAACAGATATTAAAACTGACGGTTAAAATCTCACCTCCGGTCCTCCGGAGCGGACAGCCCGCTTTATGTCTGTCTCTCCAAACATTTCCTCATCCAAACTCGTCTGGTCTTTTTCTTTTCTTTGACAAACTTTGACAAATTATCTTGCTCCTTCGGGCAAGATAATCTTAATAATATCTTGTAGTGTGTGATGTAGTGTGTCTGTAATTTCAGTGCTTCCTCAATATACCACTGGTAATCTAATAACTGATTTTAACAGAACTTGCTTAAGTATTCTTGATGCCCCAAAGACTTGTAAAGCCTAATGACTTAATGACCATACCATGGACATCAAAAGACAACGCAAGAGCGTAAATGGAAAGATTATGAATTTCTTGACATTCTAACAGACTTGATGTCTGCTTACCAGAAGCTAAGCATGTAAGGATTTCTTATTTCGTTTCAGACCACCGACTCTGCTGTCAGTCCTCCCTGCCCTGTGATGTGTGAGCAGTTTCTCCACTATTTTATCAATTAAATGGAAGACATTAGTCTCCAGATTCCTCCCTATTCATGTTGAACATGTTAACTAATTGTAAACAAATTTCTCTACTGACCTCAAAGGAAAGTATTTTTCATATGAAATCATCTGAAGAATTCCATTCTGGACACTCTTGTTTTTAAAAATGTTACTGATAATGTCGAAAACTTTACATAACCTGGCTCCTAGTTACATTTCTGACATGAGCCAGAACGCAGCCGGCAGCCTCCTGACTCCTAACCACAGCTGACAGGCTGAGTCAGCATCATCATTTAAATCACTCAGAACTTACTTTATGTAAAAACTAGGGCTGGGCGATATGGTTGAAATCAATGTCACGATAATCATAAGGATTTTTCATAAGGATATCAATATATATCACAATATGGTTCATACATGCAAAATCACGTTAAATATTCAAATGAATGTTCATCTCATTGAACTGAATGGTGATGTTAGGTGTGATGTCAAACAAAACAGAAATATTCAAATAATATTCCTACCATACCTCATTTTATCAGAGTTTTTAAGAAAAATTTGCTTGTCATCATCAATTTAGACAGCAGAAATGTGTGTCACAATATTAAAGTGGATACGGACAACTTTTCATCTTCCCCCCGTTGTCTCCCCCTAGTGTTTCTAAGTGGTTTTGTTGTTGTTTGCTCCGCTGTCTCAAAGACAACCGGATCTCTTTCTGTTAGAGTCTAGCTCTGTGCAACAGAACAAACCATCTGTCTGCTCATCAACTCCTTGATCAAAACACAATACAGTAACTTTCACCACTGCTCATTTTAGAAAGGCCACTGCAAGAAAACCTGGGAAAACCTATTCTATTCTATTCCTCTTTTGGTTGCGCAATGGATGACTCACTTCCTTTGTGCCGTAAGTCGAGCCTTCGTTCTCCTGGAGATCGTGTCCGGTGGCAGACAGAATTGCATAGTGAAAGACATTACACTGTGCAATCAACATTTACTTCATAATGTTAATAATGTTAAGTTAAAGCAAAAAAGTTGTCTATAGGGTCTTTAAAATATCTTCATATCATCACGATATGATTCCACTGAAAGACGATAAATGATAATATTGAATTATCGCCCAGCCCTCGTAAAAACCCATTCGTACTGCAGCATTTCCTCCTTTTAATAATCCTATTTTACCCTGTTTTATATATTTTATCTTGTATCTCTTTTGTTGTATTTCTTCCTCCCTGTCTCTCTGCTTGAGTGTTGATGCTGACAGATACTGATAAACACAAGCTTCAGTCACCTGACAGTGCGGGGGCGGAGCTTCAGAACACCTGACAGTGCGGGGGCGGAGCTTCAGAACACCTGACAGTGCGGGGGCGGAGCTTCAGAACACCTGACAGATGTTCGACCAGCCAACCCAACACATGACTGACAGCTCAGTTCACACTAAATGTTTGAAGTCAACTTACTGTCCACTTAGAACATTTATAAAGGTTTTTAATAGGCCAATTTAACTCAGGCTGTTATAAAGTATTGTTCCAGAGAGTTAAAGTTGGGCAGTGTGTGTGTGTGTGTGTGTGTGTGGGGGGGGGGTTACCTGGCAAACCCATTTCTCCTTGATTACCGGGGTTACCATGGAGACCAAGAGCTCCTCTCTCTCCATCTCTGCCAGGGTCTCCAGGATGTCCTGAGAGACAGAGAGAGAGAGAGAGAGAGAGAAAGAGAGACAGAGAGAGAGAGAGAGAGAGAGACACACACAGAAAGAGAGACAGAGAGAGAGAGAGAGCAGTTGCTGGGAAATCCAGTGTAAAACACCAAAGTCCCTGGAGGAAGTGACCCTTCATCTTTGGCTCCAACATGGCTGACATCCAACATGGCTGACATCCAACATGGCTGACATCACTACAGTCTGCAGATAAACTCCCAGTCTGTCCTTTCCTGCTTTCTACATCTTATTCAAAACCCGTCAAACCCTTAAGGGTTAACTACTGCTGCATTACGCTATATACAGTGTACATTGTATATATAGTGTATATATAATGTATGTAGTATATATGTATAGTGTATATATAATGTATGTGGTATATATGTATAGTGTATATATAATGTATGTGGTATATATATATAGTGTATGTAGTATATATATATATATATATATATATATATATATATATATATAGTGTATATATAATGTATGTAGTATATATAGTGTATATATAGTGTATGTAGTATATATATATAGCGTATATATAGTGTATGTAGTATATATATAGTGTATATATAGTGTATGTAGCATATATATATATATATATATATATATAGTGTATATATAATGTATGTAGTATATATATATAGTGTATATATAGTGTATGTAGTATATATATAGCGTATATATAGTGTATGTAGTATATATATAGTGTATATATAGTGTATGTCGTATATATATATATATAGTGTATATATAATGTATGTAGTATATATAATGTATA
>NW_027278861.1:40000-51355 GCF_046629955.1 Centroberyx affinis | reverse complement strand
CTTTGATCCTGAAGGAAAGCACTTTGTCCATTTCTCTCTCTCTCTCTCTCTCTCTCTCTTCTCTCTCTCTCTCTCTCTCTCTCTAATTGCTTTTGGTTGGAAGCGAGGGATTAAAGGAGAAGAAAGACGAGAGGAAAAGGGAGGAGGAAGGAGAAGAGCGCAGCAGGAGATAGAGAGTGTGTATGTGTGTGTGTGTGTGTGTGTGCGTGTGTGTGTGTGTGTGTGTGTTGCTCCCAAAGAGAATTAATGAGATGCGAATGAGGGAGAGAGAGAGCAGAGGGCGAGTGCAGCGAAGGAGGGGAATGAACAAGCAGATGACACACACACACACACACACACACACACCACACACACACACACATTTACACTCCGAGTTAAAGTTTGTATGTTAAAAACTACAAAAAATTACTAAATCAAAAAAAAATAATAATTACATAAAACAAAATGAGTGGAGGAAATGTAAACTTGACATAGACGGAAGTTATTGACACCATTATTCTCCCATAAACAACCAAGTATATGAAGTATTGATCGGTTCTACAACAAATATGTAATCAATCAAACTGCATCACATCCATCAGACTGGACCAGATCCAGTTCAATAAAAGGAAAACATCAGACCAGTATGAATTCTCCTCTCAGTGTTTTCATCTTTTCAGACTTTCAGATTCTATTCTCATCCATTTTTTCCCTCCTCCTCCTGTAGTGATTTTCGCCGTTCTGAATCATCATGAAATCGTTCTCCAAATCCTGAAAACTAATAATAGTAATGAGTAATTTGTGATTGATCACGCAAAATCCTAACAATGAGGCTATCCTTTTAGTCATAATCAATCAGCTCTATACTAGAGAACCTTCCCTCAGGTATTCTCTCTCTCTCAGGTAATGATAATTAAAAATACATAGTAATAATGTGTGAAAACAATAATTGTCCTCTCCAGATGCTTTAGTTTTTGTTTTTTTGTCTATAGTGAAAATTAATGGTATTTTTTGATCCAGTTTGCCAATTGTTCTATTTCTTTAAATGGGGTGAAATAATGTCAGTAGAAATGACAAATGATTAAGTTTATTACATATTTTAACACGTTACTGAGTTTATAAAAACTATTTTTCTACCAGCCATGGTGTGGATGTTCAAGAGGAAATGCCCATCTGCTATTGGCTGGTCTTTGTGCCGGGTGATGTCACCACCTGTTGTACTCTATGGAAGGTGACATCACCTGGCACAAAGACCAGCCAATAGCAGATGGGCAGTTCAGTACCTTACTTTTCACCAGTAGGTGTCAGGCTTCACCACAGATTTGGGTTTGGGGTTTAGTTGGTCTTTAAGCTCAGTCTATGGTAAATTAATGCTAAGCTCAGTCTGTACAGATTCTTTATTGTTTTCATCAGAATCAGCTCAATTAATAAAGAAAACCTCAAGCAGAAACAGTCAGTATTACTGATGGACAGTTAAAGGCTTTAACATCATTTTACTCCCCTATAGAGAGCTAAGCCCCTCCCCTTCCTCTGTCTCCCATGGGACCTTATTTTGGAAAAATATGTACGGTAGTCAACGGCGAGAGACAAATAATTGTTTGATAATTGATAATTGTTTTGTCAATTAAAAGATAATTTTGTAAGTCGAGAAAGTGTCAGTTTGTGTGTAAAACAGTAAAGTAAAGTTTAGTTTAGTGTTTCAGGCTCAGTGAACTACATCTCTGTCTCACCGACACCAACATGAAGGAAACATAGGAAGCACACAGCATGGCGTTAACGTTAGCCCCCACTGTACTGAAACTATCCTGAAGCAGTTTAAACCCGTTCTTCCTGTCTACCTTCCAGGTTGTGTTTAATACTCCTGCTGTCTGAGAGGGACTGAGCTTCAGGCTCTGGGAGCTTGTGGAGAGAGAAAGTTATGATGTCACTTACGCCACTTTTGGGTGTGTCGTCTTTCTAATTATGTATTTTCAGTCTGATACTTCAACAGTTTTACCACAAACTGTGACTTTCTTGACTTGCAAAATTACCTTTTAAATTGACAAAACATCACATGTGTAATTCATGGCACAATCAAACGGGATCAAACAATTATTTGTCTCTCTTTCCATGTTAGACTGAAAGGGGGCGGAGCCAGAATCCCTTATTTGGGCAGAAAGATGATGTCACACTGTACCTCGTATCCCAGGCGCGCGGCGCGCTGCAGCAGCGTCTCTCCGGCGTTTTTGTTCACGATGAGTCGGCGGACCTCCGGCGGGACGGGCCGGGGGGCGAGTGTGTGCGGCGGAGAGGGAGCGCGTGTGCGGCCGGGCGAGCGAGACGGGTCCCCGGGCTCCGACGGAGAGGCTGGTCTCTTCCTCGTACAGACCTGTGTGTGTGTGTGTGTGTGTGGGATAATGTTTATATGTGAGTGTGAAGTTATGCGTGTGTGTGTGTGTTTGTGTGTATGAGAAGAGAGAGAGACATTTAAAGCGATTAGCATGCACTTGAGGATTGCTTTTATTACCTACAAAGCAATTTAATGCGCACACACACACACACACACACACACACACACACACACACAGGCTTTCTCTCTCTCTACATCTTTCATTGTCAAATGCTTTCTTTTAAACACACACACACAGTCTGTCTGCCAAGCACACACACACACACACACACACACACACACACACACACACACACACACACACACACACACACACACACAGCCCTAGTTTTCCAGGCTCGGTCTAAAATAGCGCTGTCACCACCTCTGCTCCCATGAGTCTGTGTGTGTGTGTGTGTGTGTGTGTGTGTGTGTGTGTGTGTGTGTGTGTGTGTGTGTGTGTGGAGCCCGAGGCTGATGACAGCAGGCTCAGGAAGGGGGGAGGAGGGGGGGGGATTCTCTAAAGCAGGATTTCTCTCTCTCTCTCATTACTGCGTGCCTCGCTCGCCCCTCTCCTTCCTCCTGCCAAACCTCTCTCTCTCTTTTCACTTTTATTTGCTTTTTTTTCTGAGAAGAAATTACATGAGTACATGACAATAATTAAAAATAATAATACTAATTAGTTAAGACAAATATTTACATAAACTATTAATACTATTGCATTAATACTATTACACCAATAAAGAGGCTAAAGAATGAAACTAAAGTAGTAAGTGTAATGTGACTGAACCTGGAACAGTAACGCCTTACTTTACATTACAGGAAAAAGTGATGTGATTATAATAAAGTACGACTCTGATGATCAATAAAATCTTAAAATCAATTCTAAAATCTTCTGGCTGTAGAGAAGCTAAAATGTCTCTTAGATTGAGTGAACAGCTGCTGCAGAGTAAAGAGAACTGCAATGATCCAGATGAGATGATAGAAACGGGTGGATCGCCTTTTCAAGGTCATCAAAGGATAAAAAAGGACAAAAAGTTGTTTTTCAACTGGAGGAAACAGGACTGAATAACAGAGGTTTGAATCAAAAATCACTCCAAGGTGTCTAGCAGCACACTGTCAACATTAGGTAAGATGCTACCAAGGTGAGGCTGAAACAAATTCCAAGAGTTCTGAGGGCCAAAAAATATCTATCTTTCATTTATTGTTGTTAAGCTGAGGGAAATGTTGTGATATCCAACCCTGATGTCAGTAAGCAGTCTGAGCCAGACTGGTGGGATTACTGGATTTTATGGGAATAAATATCTGTGTGTCGTCTGCAAGGACAGAAGGACATGATGTCTGAGAGGAGAGGAGAGGAGAGGAGAGGGGAGAGGAGAGGAGAGGAGAGGAGGAGGAGAGAGGAGAGGAGAGGGAGAGGAGAGAGGAGAGGAGAGGAGGAGAGAGGATAGGAGAGGAGAGAGAGAGGAGAGAAGAGAGAGGAGAGGAGAGGAGAGGAGAGGAGGAAGAGAGAGGAGAGGAGAGAGGAGAGAGGAGAGAGAGAGAAGGAGGAGAGAGAGGAGAGAGAGGAGAGAGGAGAGAGAGGAGAGAGGAGAGAGGAGAGGAGAGAGGAGAGGAGAGGAGGAGAGGAGGAGAGAGGAGAGGAGAGGGGAGGAGAGGAGAGGGGAGGAGAGGAAGAAGAGAGGAGGCAGAGAGAGAATAAGAGACCAAGAATCGAACCCTGAGGAACTCCAAGAAGAGCAGAGCACATAACCACACTGTAATGTACTGCTAGTACTACTACTACTACTACTACTACTACTGCTGCTAGTACTACTGCTGCTAGTACTACTACTACTGCTACTACTACTGCTGCTAGTACTACTACTGCTGCTGCTACTACTGCTGCTAGTACTACTACTACTACTGCTACTGCTAGTACTACTACTACTGCCACTACTACCGCTGCTACTACTGCTGCTAGTACTACTACTACTGCTACTACTACTGCTGCTACTACTGCTGCTAGTACTACTACTACTGCTGCTACTACTGCTGCTAGTATCTGCTACTGCTACTGCTACTGCTGCTAGTACTACTACTACTGCTGCTACTACTGCTGCTAGTACTACTGCTACTGCTACTGCTGCTACTACTGCTGCTAGTACTACTGCTACTGCTACTGCTGCCTAGTACTACTACTACTGCTGCTACTACTGCTGCTAGTACTACTGCTACTACTACTGCTACTACTACTGCTGCTAGTACTGCTGCTAGTACTACTACTACTGCTGCTACTACTGCTGCTAGTACTACTGCTAGTACTACTACTACTGCTGCTACTACTGCTGCTAGTACTGCTGCTAGTACTACTACTACTGCTGCTACTACTGCTGCTAGTACTACTGCTAGTACTACTACTACTGCTGCTACTACTGCTGCTAGTACTACTACTACTGCTGCTACTACTGCTGCTAGTACTGCTGCTAGTACTACTACTACTGCTGCTACTACTGCTGCTAGTACTACTGCTAGTACTACTGCTACTACTACTGCTACTACTACTGCTGCTAGTACTGCTGCTAGTACTACTACTACTGCTGCTACTACTGCTGCTAGTACTGCTGCTAGTACTACTACTACTGCTGCTACTACTGCTGCTAGTACTACTGCTAGTACTACTGCTACTACTACTGCTACTACTACTACTGCTACAACTACTTCTACTACTACTACTACTATTACTACTACTACTTTCTACTACTTACTATTACTACTACTACTACTCTGCTTCTACTGCTGCTACTAGTAATAATAATAATAATGTCTTTCTCTAATTACTGGTCTGCTGAGGCAAAGCATTTAAGAGTTAATTATTTGACACCAGGGTTAACGAGTGTGTGTGTGTGTGTGTGCGTGTGTGTTGTGTGTCTGTGTGTGTGTGTGGTGTGTCTGTGTGTGTGTGTGTGAGAGAGTGTATGTGTGTGTGTCTAATAAATGTCAGTGGTTCTCTGGAGGCCGCTTGGTGCCGCAAAGTCATTTATTACCATGAGCGCCTGGTCACACACACACACACACACACACACACACACACACACACACACACACACACACACACACACACACACACACACACACACACACACAATACAGTGCTTCCATCAACCTTCCAGTTCCAGGTTCACAGATTCACCAAACAATGACAGGTAACAGTCAAAAACAATATATTTAAATATAATTGACTGAATATGTTTATATAATTTTAAGATCAATAATAATTTCATTTTATTCATATTTAATAACATTTTTTTTAACAATTTCACAATTTTCACATTCTGTCCCTTTTCTCCTTACAGCACAAAGGAATCAAATTAACGCTTTAACTGTAAAAAACTATATATCTTTTAGATTAGACATTTTATAGATTAACCCTAACCCTAGTCAATTTAATTAATTCATTAATTAACTCATTAAATTCAATTCAATTCATTAAATGTAGAATTGTTTTATTATTATAATTATCATTATTACTATGATAATCCAGGTCTTCTGAATCAATTATTTGTACAATATTTAAACATTTTAAATGTATTTTTTATCGTTTATTCATTTGTATTTTATATTTTATGACATTTTAATAAATAAAGTCAGTCCATGTCCAGGTAGACAGAAAGATTAGAATCTGCATCGCTGGGCTGACGCCACGGCAACCGTCTCCGCCGTTTAGCAGCCAGACTGTGTGTGTGTGTGTGACGTGTGTGTGTGTGTGTGTGTGTGTGACGTGTGTGTGTGTGTGTGTGTGTGTGTGTGTGTGTGTGTGTGTGTGTGTGTGTGTGTGTGTGTGTGTGTGTGACGTGTGTGTGTGTGTGTGTGTGTGTGTGTGCGGAGGCGTCTGTCAACGAAGTCGCTCGCAGCCACGCATCGGCAAACAGGATGCGAGCTTTGCCCTGGAGGTGTGTGTGTGTGTGTGTGTGTGTGTGTGTGTGTGTGTGTGTGTGTGTGTGTGTGTGTGAGTGTGTGTGTTCTCTAGCGCAGCAGACTCAAACAAGGAGGAGGAGGAGGGGCGAGCGAGAGAGAGAGCTGTGCGAGGGAGAGAGAGCGTGAGATACAGACAGTGTGTGTGTGTGTGTGTGTGTGTGTGTGTGTGTGTGTGTGTGTCTCCTCCCTGCCCTGAGGAAAACTCCGGTGCAGCAGCTGTCAAAACGGCACAAGCCGCCTCGCGCTTCGCACACACTCACACACACACACACACACACACTCACACACGCACACACACACACACACACGCAGCACATGTGGAGAATATTATTCCTCCACCATAACCTTCAATCACTCCATCCCTCGCTCGCTCGCTCTCGCTCTCTCTCCCTCACTCTAATCTGCAGTGAATTGAATTACACACACACACACACACACACACACACACACACACACACGCACACACACGCACACACACACAGCCTGACCCCTCCCCTCCCTGCTGTGTTTTCCCAGCGAGCTCCAATCAGGACGATAATTGGAACGATTAACAGAGGGGGAGGGAGGGAGAGAGACGGAGGGAGGAAACGGGAAGAAAACAGACGAAGAAAGAGAAGCGGAGGTTTGTAAATGTTTGGGTGCGTTTGACTCGTGTGTGGTTGTGTGTTTGCGGGCGTGCACGTGAGAAAACAAGCGCTCCCAGACACATTTTTTCTCCAGAGTCTGAAGGTGTTTTTTGTGAATCGAGGGCGACGCCGCAGGTTGTCGGCGCAGCGGTTTGTAACGGGTCGGATTAGGAGAATATATTATCAGTCGGTGTGGGAGGGGCAAGCAAGGCCAATCAAATCAGCTCCTCCCACCCCCCTCTAAAATCAGTGCGCTCCTCGCCACGACAGTTTCATAGAGGAGAGGAGAGTCCAGACCAGCTCGTCCCAAAAGGAAAACCATGAAAATAGCAGAGAACACCGATTTTTGACACCAAATCGCACTGCACCGCCCGATTTGTACTGACCCCTCCCCTCTGGTGCGCACTCCCCCGGCTACAGTGATGTCACGGCGATCCACGGAATCACCTTAATCACGGACGCAGACGCCGCTTCCCCTGGCGCAAAGTCGCGAAGTCACGCGTGATTTGTCGACCATATGGGAGCGCTCAATCGCTGTGCAGCTGTGTATACGTGAGAAAACAAGCGCTCCCTTCCCCCGTTTTCTCCAGAGTGCCTGTGTAGGTGCGTTTCAGCTTGTGTACTGGATGTGTTTACGTGCGAGTACGTGAGAAAACAAGCGCTCCCAAACCATCTCCTGCAATTCTTACGCATTGTATGTGAAATTATGCATTTGCTTGCACACACAACGTGTCAAAACCAAAGAAAGAAAACAAGCGCTCCCGACCACCTTTCCTCCAGAGTCCATGTGTGATTTGTGGGTGCGCTTGAGACATGTGTGGCAGAATTCGTGTGCATGTACAGGGGGAAACAAGCGCTCCCAACCACATATTCTCCAGAGTGTATGTGTGTGGTTTGCCTACACTTGTGGGTGCGTTTGAGTCGTGCACTGTGGCATTTGCGCTTTTGTACACGTATGTCAAAATCAAGAAAGAAAACAAGCGCTCCCTACCTACCTTCTCTCCAGGGTGCATGTGTGGGTGCGTTTGAGCTTGTGGGCGTGTTTGAGTCATGCTCGGTGTGTGCAAATGTCTGCCTAA
Source organism: Centroberyx affinis (assembly GCF_046629955.1). Taxonomy (NCBI): domain Eukaryota; kingdom Metazoa; phylum Chordata; class Actinopteri; order Beryciformes; family Berycidae; genus Centroberyx; species Centroberyx affinis. The sequence goes on along the minus strand of NW_027278861.1, from coordinate 43,346 downwards.
AAACCAAGAAAACAAGCGCACTCAAACACCTTTTCTCCAAAGTGCATGTTTAGGTGCGTTTGTATGCGTGTGCACGACTATCAAAACCAAAGAAGAACCACCACCTGGGCAGAGTGCATGGGTGGGTGCGTTTGAGTCGTGTACAGCTGCATTTTCATGCATGTATTTTACTGTCACAAAAACCAAACAACAAAAGCAAGCGCTCCCAACCCCCTCCTGGCCAGTGGAGTGTGCATTTGAAGTGTGTATGGTTGCTTTTACCTTCATGTACATTGAAAAACAAGCGCTCCCCATCACCTCCTACGTTTTTCATGCGTTTTATATGGAATTATGCGTTTTTATGAGGTTTTTAAAACCTTGTGGGTGCGTTTGAGTCGTGCACCGTTGCGTTTGCGTGCATGTACAGTACTGTCACAAACCAGACAATGAAACCAAGCGCTCCTCACCCCCTGATGTCCAGAATGCCTATGTGGATTGTCTACAGTTACGGGTGCGTTTGATTCATGCCGGGTTGCATTTGCAAGCACACACAATATGTCATGATGCATAGAAAACAAGCGCTCCCAACCACCTTTTCAGCATTTCTGCTATGTATGGGTGAATTTGCCTGCGTGTACATGCGAAAACAAGCGCCCCTAACCACAGTCCATGTGTGGCTGCACTGAGTTGCGTATAGTGGCATTTGAGCATGTGTATATGACTCTTAAAACCAAACAATGAAAACAAGCGCTCCCGACCTCCTTTTCTCCAGAGTATATATTTGTCTGACCTCATGGGTGCGTTTGATTCTTGTACAGTTGTGTGTGAATGTATGTCCATGAAAACGAGCCCTCCCAAGCCACATTTTCTCCGGAATCCCTGTGCAGTTTTTGGGTGCGTTTGAACCATATCCAACTACATTTGAATGCATGTGCATTACAATCACAAAGCCAAACAATGAAAACAAGCGCTCCCTACTCACCTTTTCACTCTCTTTCTCCTCTTCTTGCTCCTCCTCCTTCTCCTCCACTGTAGCACCTCCTCCCTCTCTCTCTGCCTCCCGCGCCGTCGGACCTCCGGTGTGTTTCGTCTTGCAGGGACGCTTACCCTTGGGCTTGTCAGGGTCGTCGTCATGGCAACGGAGGAGGTGGGGGTCAGGGAAAGTAGGGGGAAGGGGAGGAGGAGAGGAGGGAGGCGGAGGAAGAGGTGAAGAAGGGAGGAGGCCGGACGTTCTCCGGCTCTCCCTCAGCCTCTGATGTTTGTCCAGGAGGCGAGAGGAGGCGAAGGAGGAGAAGGAGGTGAAGGAGGTGGGGGCGGGTCTTCTGGGGGCGGAGTCACACGGTTGCCGGGGGAAACGGGCGGGAGAGCAGAGCGGAGCCATGGGGAAAACTGTTGATAGTGGAGAGAGAGAAAGAAAGAAAAAAGAGAGAACCAAAGAAAGGTCAAAAGAATGATTGAAAGGAAAAGAAAGAAACGGAAAAAAGACAGAAAGGAGAGAGAGAGAGAGAGAGAGAGAGAGAGAGTCAGTTCATGTCTTTCTCCATAACATCAATTTATCAATTTCAGTCCTTTCTCCTTCAGCTTTTGTGGCTTTGGCCGGATTTAATTTCCATCCCGACCTTTAATTCTCCTTTTCCACTGCGGGTAAAACCGTCACCGCAGGTAGAAACGTCATAACCGCAGATAGAAATATCACGGCTGTTGGTAGAAATGTGGAAACATCGTCACCCTGGGTAGATGCAAGCAGCACCACGGGTAGAAATGTGATGTCCGGGGTAAAAATGTCATTGGCACAGGTAGAAAAAATGTCGAAGCGTGCAGAAACGTCATCGCTACGAGTAGAAATGTCATCCATATGGGCAGAATTGTCATGGCTATGGGTAAAAATATTGTTACAGTGGGTAGAAAACATCATTACTGCAAGTAGAAATTGAATTTCCACATTCATCATTGCCCGGTGGCACAGCAGAAAGCAACAAAATTGGCAAAAAATAGCAAAAAACGCAAAAAAAATGGGAGAATTGTCATGAGGTTGGAGCATCGTCATCATGAACAGAAACGGCTTCACCGCAGATAAAAACATCGTCACCACGGATAGAAACATTGTCAACGCGGGTAGAAACGTCGTCAAGACGGATAGAAACATCGTCAAGATGGATAGAAACATCGTCAACGCAGATAGAAACATCGTCAAGATGGATAGAAAGGTCGTCAAGACGGATAGAAACATCGTCAACACAGATAGAAACATCGTCAAGATGGATAGAAACATCGTCAAGATGGATAGAAACATCGTCAAGATGGATAGAAACATCATCAACGCAGATAGAAACATCATCAAGACGGATAGAAACATCGTCAACGCAGATAGAAACATCGTCAACGCAGATAGAAACATTGTTAAGATGGATAGAAACATCGTCAAGATGGATAGAAACATCGTCAAGATGGATAGAAACATCGTCAAGACGGATAGAAACATCGTCAACGCAGATAGAAACATCGTCAAGATGGATAGAAACATCATCAACGCAGATAGAAACATCATCAAGACGGATAGAAACATCGTCAACGCAGATAGAAACATCGTCAACGCAGATAGAAACATTGTTAAGATGGATAGAAACATCGTCAAGATGGATAGAAACATCGTCAAGATGGATAGAAACATCGTCAAGACGGATAGAAACATCGTCAACGCAGATAGAAACATCGTCAACGCAGATAGAAACATCGTCAACGCAGATAGAAACATCGTCAAGATGGATAGAAACATCGTCAAGATGGATAGAAACATCGTCAACGCAGATAGAAACATCGTTAAGATGGATAGAAACATCGTCAAGATGGATAGAAACATCGTCAAGATGGATAGAAACATCGTCAAGATGGATAGAAACATCGTCAACGCAGATAGAAACATCGTTAAGACGGATAGAAACATCGTCAAGATGGATCGAAACATCGGCAACGCAGATAGAAACATCGTCAAGATGGATAGAAACATCGTCAACGCAGATAGAAACATCGTTAAGACGGATAGAAACATCGTCAAGATGGATAGAAACATCGGCAACGCAGATAGAAACATCGTTAAGACGGATAGAAACATCGTCAAGACGGATAGAAACATCGTCAAGATGGATAGAAACATCGGCAACGCAGATAGAAACATTGTTAAGATGGATAGAAACATCGTCAAGATGGATAGAAACATCGTCAAGATGGATAGAAACATCGTCAAGACGGATAGAAACATCGTCAACGCAGATAGAAACATCGTCAACGCAGATAGAAACATCGTCAACGCAGATAGAAACATCGTCAAGATGGATAGAAACATCGTCAAGATGGATAGAAACATCGT
>NW_027278861.1:12500-37500 GCF_046629955.1 Centroberyx affinis | reverse complement strand
CGGCAGTTGTTACACACACACACACACACACACACACACACACACACACACACACACACACACACACACCTCGTTTACACACACACACACACACCTCGTTTACACACACATTTATAAAAGCATGAATATTTGAATACATAACGCATACACTGTCTTTACACACACACACACACACACACACACACACACAGAAAATCAGAGGAACACATGTCAATGCACTTGCACACACACACACATACACACACACACACACACAGCCAGAGGTTGTTGCTGCGAGCCGGCAGGGAGTTGCGCCGCTTCCATCTGGTAAATTATTTATCAGCCTGAACACACACACACACACACACACACACACACACACAGGTGTTGCAAACACCTCCACACTGGTTCTCTGTGAATCGTATTAGCATATACATTGGTGTGTGTGTGTATAACCACTTAACAGGAATTTATCAATATACCACACACACACACACACACACACACACACACACACACACAGGTCTGGTTAAATGTGTGTGGGGTTAAATGTGTGTGGCGAAGCAAACCGCCTCCCATTCACATCTAACTACCGGACCGTACCATCATCCATCGTGTGACATCATCTTTCAGCCCAAAAAAGGGAGTCTGGCCCCGCCCCCTTTCAGTCTAACATGTAAATGAATACTAACAGGTGTAAAATCATGTTAGAGCCTTTAACTGTTCACCACTGTTTCTGCTTCAGGTTCCTCTGTTCTGCTTTTCTTTATTAGTTGAGCTGATTCTGATGAAAACAATAAAACATCTCGATCAGACTGAACTCAGCATTCAGGTTGTTAAAATATGTAATAACTTCATTATATGTCTAGTATATTTCTACTGACATTACTTCACCTGTTTTAAGAACAGAACAATTGGAAAACAGGAGCCAAAACATTTTCACTACAGACAAACAACAACAAAGCATCTGGAGAGGACAATTATTGTTTTCACTCATATTATTACTATTATTATATGTATATTTTATCCTCATTACCTGAGAGATATAACATTTGAGTGAGCGTTTTGTGTGATATTATAATCATAAATTATTAATCACCATTATTAGTTTTCATGATTTGGAGAAGGATTTTATTTCTGTCTGTTTCTGACTGAACTGATCATTTCATCACTCCCACTGAGCACCAACCGGGATTTCAACGTTGATTTCTAGTTGAAAACTGGGTGATATTCGGTCTGAACGTCTAAGATCTCTTTTCGCCCTCTTGTCAACCAGCCAAAATTTGTTTAATCATTTGATAATTTGTTCAGTTGTACCTTGAAAGAGAGACGATATTGATTAGTGTGTTTTTCTCCAAAGTCATACTGCACTGGTAGGTGAAATGTGGTCTAAACGAAGATGTAATTTCAACGCATTTAATGTTTCATTTAAAATGTGATAAATATGGAACTATACAGGCTGTGTGCTGCCAACAAGAAGCTTCAGGACATCGTAATGGGAGAACTTCTATACATTCATGTAAAATAAGAAATTGTGCTTACTGCTGTAACGCGCATGCGCAAGAACTGAGGTGGTCCAGCTTAGTACGAATCCGGCTGTGGACTTTTGTTGCATGTCGCCCCCCATCGCTCTCTCTCCCTTTATTTTTCCTGTCTTTGAACGCTGAACGTTCACATTTAGACCATATTTCACTGGTGTAATATCCCGGTGAAATATGGTCTAAATGTGAACGTTCAATCAACATCTTCAAATAGTCGGTGAAAAAACTTTCACTTTTGAACCTGTTTTGAACGTCTTTTCACCGGCGACCATAGTCATTTTTTAAAAGTCTTTTCAACGGAAAAATGCTCACTGGGCTGATCCATCTGATTGATTTAGTGTTTAGATGTCAGCTTGTTAGCTAGCTAACCGTAGTATCTGGTCAGCTAACCATCACTGTCTTGTTGTTAACACATCTGATTAGCACACTAGCTAACGTAGCTAGTAGCAGCTAGCGTTAGCATGTTCACATTAACCTCAGTGTGTTTCCTGGCTAGTTAGCTAGCTAACAGTTTGTTCAGGTTAACTGAGCTGACTCTTCTCAAGCTCCAACTCTTCATGTTTTGGAGTAGAGACTAGGGCTAAAGACAAGACAGTTTACTGTGTCACAGTAACCTACATTTGGAAACAAATCCACCTTATCACACTATTCACTTTTACTGAGAACGTTACTGAATGGATCTACAGCCACACCACAACAAGCTGACTCAGCTGCTCTCTGCTTCTGCTTCATACACATTTACACTTTATTAACTAACACACAGTTCTACACTGTTCCTCCATCATGGAGACAGGCTGCTGCAGCAGGTTGATAATAAAACTGAAAAGCCTCCATATCTGTTATCTTCAGTATTTACAACTACAGCAGACGTTCTCGATTAGATGAAATGCGTCAATATTGCTGATATGTCAACATTATACCTTGCTGTAACGTTATATTTAGCCTGAATTGGATATATTTGATTTAAATTAATCTGAATTTGATTGAATTGAACTCCTGAGGAACGTGTGGAGACTCTGAACGCAGCTCTTCACTCTGCAGCGTTCAGAAACAGAGGAGGAAGACGAGGAGGAGGAGGATTCAGTCAAGTGCGTGTAGCTGCTAACATTCCCTATGCATTACCTAGTGTGTGTGTGTGTGAGTGTGTGTGTGTGTGTGTGTGTGGATGCGTGTCTGTGTGTGTGTGTGCGGTGTTGTGACAGCTCCATCTGGGAGATGTTAGGCGGCTATTAGCACGCCACGGGGCCGCAACGGGTTCATACACACACACACACACACACACACACACACACACACACACACAGACAACACACACACGTGCACATTCTCTATATTATTCCTCTCGTGTGTGAAGGAGGAAGCAAGCGCTCTGGAAATCAGAGGGAGAGAGAGAGAGAGAGAGGCAGAGAGAGAGAGAGAGATTTCATTTGCAGCTTTTCCAGCTTCTAAAAATCAGTTTTATTAAACTGAAGGAAATGAAAATGGAAGAAAAAAACGATTAGAGTGCAGCTCTTCTGTCCCTGGATGCATTTGTCCATTGATTAATTGATTGACTGACTGATTGAGTTGATGCTATTAGACGCTTTGTTGGTGTTAAAGGAATCGTTCACCCAAAAAATTGTATCTGCCCATCCTCATGTCAGTCGAAACACCGATGAAATCTGTTTGTCCACATGACACACAGCTCTCTCCAAAACAACTGGAGTGAATGAAGACCGGTTCTTTAGTCCCGATCCTGTCCAGGCCCACGGAGCGTGTGTTGAATTCCACTAGCTGCGGCCACACCAATCTCTGGACCCATCGTCTATCGGTCTGACGACGATTAGACTCTGGGGGCGACGGTCAATATTTGGGGGTTTCCGGTGTAGCCAGCGGACATCCGGGCCAAGACTTCCTCTTCCGTGCTCCGGTCATTGTTTACAGTCCGATTAGCAACTTGAGACGCGAGAGTCGAACGTTTCTCCACACAAAACACAAACATCGATACTTTTTGTAGGTGTTTTAGGTCCGGACGACATTTCGGCTAATCTCTATAAACAGATATCTGCATATGAGACGTCGTCTCTCAACTCCGACTCCATTCTCACGTCTCAAGTTGCTAATCGGACTGTAAACAATGACCGGCACATGGAAGAGGAAGTCTTGGCCCGGATGTCCTCTGGCTACACCGGAAACCCCCAAATATTGGCCGTCGCCCCCGGAGTCTAATCGTCGTCAGACCGATAGACGATGGGTTCAGAGATTGTGGCCACACTGATCCGTCGGAAAACGGACAGAATTATTCACGGATAGATTTCTGTCCATTGGGCTGTTTGGGAGCGTCAACATGGTGGAGAGGCAGAAGTACAGCAGCAGCTTCGCTCAGAACGGAGCTGCCTCATAGAAAAAAGAAGAAACAGACTCTGCAGTATAAATTCAATAAGAAACTGAGCTGGAAAACCTCCAGTCATCCCAACGCTCCACCAGGCTTTCTCTGTTTTATCTTAGTTTCGGTCGGACCGTCGTCTCTGTGATCACCGCTAGTTTCTACAAAACAAACGTCGGAACGCCTCTCAGTCCTGTCCAGACAACAGACAGACAGACAGACAGACACAACAGATCAGTGTCGCTGTGGCTAATGTGACTTAAATACCACAGGTGACAACGTTACCTGATGTTAAAGTTTGTAGGGCAGCAGAAAACGTGGATATCTGTAAATTAACGGCAGAGAGTGGCTCAGTGTGCAGCAACGCTCAGATAGTGCCACATGTTCATCTGTTAAATGACCTATTCCACTAATGTCACAGACCACAGGTGATAACGTGACCTACTGTTAAGGTTTGCAGGACAGCAGAAGATGTGGACGTCTGTAAATTGGCTCCAATTTAATTTTTTGTTCTTTCTGGAACTCTAAAGAACCAATTCAGCCGCTTCAGTTCTTCTGGAGAGAGCTGATACGGAGCAGTGCTGTCTGACTCGCTGTGTGTCATGTGGACAAACTAACTTCACCGGGGTTTCAGCTGACATAATGATGGGCAGATAAATATAATTATTATGTTGCTGTTATTATTTATTAGGCAACATGTTAGGTATTTATTAAAGATATTGACAGATTTATAGATCCATTATTTAAGATGACATCTGAAAATGTTCTGTATCTATTTCATGAAAATGTATGTTCTACTTTGTTTTGAAAGGCTGCAGAAAATCTCCTTCCTAACTGCAGATTTGGAAAATACCATGGAATTTATTTCCATGGAAAGATGGAGGGATAAATCATGTTTTCTTCCACCAGTGACGGTGATTTTCCACTGCTGGAGGGAAACAGTCTAAAAACAGGCTTTATAAATAAAGTTTCAGTAGTTTGTTTGTTTTACCTCTCTGGACGTCCCTCCGGACAAACGTGGGGTCACACCAGCCTCCGTTGACCTCTGACCTCCCCCTGAAGGCCGGGACTTCCTGTGACCCCATCCTGAACTTCCTGTCGACCTCCGCCGACCTCTGGTTGGAGGGCAGCCATTGGCTGAGCTCCCCCGGGAGGCGGGGCTTGTTGAGGCGGAGGCCGGTCAGCTCGATGCAAACCTTCAGCTTCTTCACTTCCTCCAGGGCGGAGTCTGGGAGGACGGCAGCCAGCGATTGGTTAGGAGGAACAAAACAACAGCCAATCAAAAATTAGAGGAAACACAAGGAAAAAAATCCAACAACCAATGAAGGATTAGGCAAAAAATGTAATAGTTAAATGAAAAGGAAAAAAATACAAGAGCGAATGAATGATTAGGAGAAAATGTGACGGCCAATGAATGATTAGGGGAGAAAATGCAAGAACCAGTAAATGATAAGGGAAAAAGCCAATGAAGGATTTAAAATAAAGGTTGTTTCCACCAAGCAGGAGGAAGAAGGGACGAGGTCAGATCAACACGACAACACAGGAATTAAAGGATAAGTTCGGCGATTTAGTTCCTCTATATAACTCCTCTCCTCCTCCTGTAGCTCTTGGACCCACAGACAGTATTGTCTGTAGCTGTTGGACCCACAGACAGTGTTGTCTGTAGCTGTTGGACCCACAGACAGTGTTGTCTGTAGCTGTTGGACCCACAGACAGTGTTGTCTGTAGCTGTTGGACCCACAGACAGTGTTGTCTGTAGCTGTTGGAACCACAGACAGTGTTGTCTGTAGCTGTTGGACCCACAGACAGTGTTGTCTGTAGCTGTTGGACCCACAGACAGTGTTGTCTGTAGTTGTTGGACCCACAGACAGTATTGTCTCCAGTCAGCTGCCTCTTGCTGCAACAATGAGTCCAAACTGTTTGTCAGAATATTCCAGAAAAGCTGTTTGTGTCTCCACAGAGTCGAGAGGAAACAGACTCTTAGGCTTTAGACTGGCCGTCTGCTATTGGCTGATCTGGGGCCAGTTGCATAGAGATAGACCTAGTCTTAGACTTAAATGTGACCTTCAGTCAAACTTGCTATAGACATTTATATTTACCTGTTCCTACTACTTATTGGTTGTTGTAGATCTCTAATGAGTTGTTTCTCTCTCTAAAGACTCTCTCTCTTCTTCAGGCTCTTTCCAAAAACCAAAGATTTACCATCTTGTATGAAACAGCTTCAGTATTTAAACTTCCCGCTCTGACAGTTAGGCCGATTCGTTGCCATAACAACAAAATTCTTAACTCAAGATTAGCCGGGGGGAAGGTGGCTAATTTTCCTACCTCAAAATAAGTCAGTTGTAATATTTAAGTAACAGTCTTAATTAGCCTAGTCCAACCTGAGAATCTAAGACCAGTCTAAGGCTTAGACTAGTGTTATACTAGCTTTATGCAACTGGCCCCTGAACAACAGGTGGTGACATCACCTGGCACCAAAGATCAGCCAATAGCAGATGGTCAGTTCAGCACCCTACTTTTCACCAGCAGATGTCAGGCTTCACCACAGATTTGGGTTTGGGGTTTAGTTACTCTTTAAAGGGATAGACAGTCTCTATAGAAATGAATAGCAGTCAGGGAGAAATCCCAAACTTGAGGAAGGTAAGGAGGGATGGAAGGATGGAGAGAAGGTGGAAAAAGTAAAAACCTGGTTGGATTTGAAGCCTTACCGCTGGTTAACTTGGCTTTCTTGGCGGGAACGCCGGTGCGGTCCTCCTCCTCCCTCTCCTCCTCCCGCTCCTCCCTCCCTCTCTTCAGCCGGTTGCTGATGATGCTGGTCTGGTGGAAAGGCTCCAGGCTGAAGATCCTCCTCCGGTTCGCCGCCAGGCTGACGATCGAGCCGGGGGCGGAGCCGGGGAGGGAGCCGGGGGCGGAGCCGGGGAGGGAGCCGGGGATGGGGATGGGGCCGGAGCCAGGGGCGGAGCTGGGGGCGGAGCTGAGGAGGGAGCCTGGGACGGAGCCGGGGGCGGAGCCGAGGAGGGAGCCTGGGACGGAGCCGGGGGCAGAGCCGGGGAGGGAGCCGGGGGCGGAGCCGAGGAGGGAGCCTGGGACGGAGCCGGGGGCGGAGCCAGGGGTCGACCCGCCCGGCGCGGGGCTGTTTCTCTGCGGCAGGCTCCTGGCCGCCGGCAGAAACATCTGTCGTTCCTGCTGCGAGACGCAAACCCTCTCGTCTTTCTTTCTCTCCACCTGCACACCTCCTTCTCCTTCCTGCTTCTCCAGCCTCTCCTCCTCCTCCTCCTCCTCCTCCTCATTCGGGTGTCTCTCCTCCGTCTCTCGGAGGAGGAGGGGAAGGTTCTCGGCGGGCCGGTGCAGCGGCAGGATGGGGAGGCGGCTGTGAGGACAGGCAGGCAGACCTGTACCAAGAGAAAACAGGTTTAGGGGAATTTAGATTAGCTTGGTTCAGTTTTAACTTGTTGGATGGGGGTTTTGTTTTTTTTGGTGGAATGTTGTTTTCTTTTGTAAGATATTTTTTCATTTAAAAAAAAACAAGAGTTCACTACTCCAGTGAAGAATACAACTTCCTTTAAGAGTTGAGACAGACAGGAGAAAAACTTTTGTAATTTTTTAATTTCTAACGTATCTGTCCGATAGAATCGTTGCCCACCAGGGGGCGCCGCGCTGTCACTCCATCAACGTTTGTCTGTTTATCTCAAAAAGTTATGAACGGATTTGCACAAAAGTTTTGGTCAACGAAGAACTGATTAACTTTTGATTAACAGAGAGACAGAGAGACAGAGAGACAGACAGAGAGACAGACAGACAGAGAGACAGAGAGACAGAGAGACAGAGAGACAGACAGAGAGACAGACAGACAGAGAGACAGACAGAGAGACAGAGAGACAGAGAGACAGACAGACAGGAGGTGTTTCAGTGACTGCAGCTCTTTGTATGTCAGTGAGCTAACATCACACACACACACACACACACACACACACACACACAGACACATACACACACACATACGGGCACGGATGTCGGGTGAAGCCCTCTCATTAAAGAAAATCAATTCTAAACATTGACTTAAATTTCACACACACACACACACACACTCACACACACAGGCAAATACCTACACACACACACACACACACACACACATTTGGGCAAACACACACACACACACACACACTCTCAGACAGCGTTCCAGCAGCCACCCTGGTGCTTTTGGCTGCTTCCCCAGACACACACACACACTCACTCACACACATTCACATACATACACACACACACACACACACACACACACACACTCACACACACACACACACACACACACACACACTCTCCCTGTAAACAGTGTGTCTGGGTCTTCCAGCTCTGTGAGACCAAATTAGCTTCAAACACCGGAGACCAGACCGCCGTCCAACACACACACACACACACACACACACACACACACACACACACACACACACACACGCTTTCAACTCTCTCACGTTCTCTCTCTCTCTTTTGGCCTCTCCTTTGCCTTTCAACTCCATGTTCTCTCTCTCTCTCTCTCTCTCTCTCTTTCTCTCTATGTTTCTCACCCTCTCTTTTTTCTTCACTTTACGTCTTTGCTTTCATGTTAACGTCTCTCTCTCTCTCTCTCTCTCCTTCTCTCTCTCTCTCTCGCTCTCTCTCTCTCTCTCCTTCTCTCTCTCTCTCTCTCTCTCTCTCTCGACGGTCAAAAGCAGCCGCTCAGATCAAAGACAGTTGCCTTTTGCTCTCTCTCTTCTTTTTCTGTCTCGCTCACTTGCTCTCTCTCTTTCATCTCTTTCAGTACTCTCTCTTTCAATCTTTTTTTCTCTCTCTCTTTCAGTATCTCTCTTTCTCCCCCTCTCTTTTAAGTTTTAAGCACTCTCGCTCTCTCTCTCGCTCCATCCTTATCTTTCTCTCTTTTCTTCTTTGACTCTCTCTCTCTCTCTCTCTCTCTCTCTCGCCCTTGTGCTGGCCTAGACAGGAATGCACTCGCCCTGCCCCACACACACACACACACCCGTTGTTTCCCTGCCAGCCCCGATCATCTGACTCGCGGCACATCCCGTAGTTCCCGGCCACATTACGCGCCATGGCAACGGGCCATCAAAGGCGATCGTCATGGCAACGTCGTCTGAGCGCGTGCAGTAGAGGCTGCCGCCACAAAAAAAAAAAAAAAAACGTTACAGAGAGCGACGACTTCCGACGAGCCGCTGAGCAAAACGCAGAGAGATTACTGCAGACGCTTAGGAGATGTTTCATATTTTTCCTTTGACTTAGTTGTTTTTTACAGTAAATATTCTGTGTATTTGGTCTAAATGTTACCAGTTCCTCCCAGTAAAGAAGAGAGCAGCAGTTTGTAAACCTTTCTTTAAGTCTCTGGGTGCAGTATTAACCTCTTCCTCCCTGCCGGTCCCACTGGCTCCATCGTTACAGACCCATGTTTCACGGCCAAGCTTTGTTCAAACCCACAGAACTTTATTTTAAATTCTAGTCAAGATCAACAAGGTTTCCAAAGACACCAAACGTGTCAGGCTGATTTACAGGGAAACATGTATATAATGATGCACAAACATCTAGATTTTTTCCATTTGATGTAATGCTGCAGCCATAAAAACATGGCGTCTTGTATTTTAATATTTCGTTCAATATAAGCAGCGAGAGCTTCAAGAAAGAGTTGGAACAGCAGATACAGAATATGGATGTGACGTTGTTGTACAGTTAGGAAATAAAAAATTCTAACTCTGAAGCTGCTGAAGGGGAAATTTAAGGGTACAAGTCAGTCAGGGTACAAGGGGTTAATTAAAAATTTGCAGTAATTCGAATTTAGATTTAAATCCAGATTTTTAAATTGACTGAGTGTTGATTGAGGGCATCAACTTTCGAAGTCCTTTGCAGCTCGCTCCAGTCTGCGGGGCACGATGACTAAAAGCGTTTTTTTCTTCCCCAGATTTGAATTGGTCCGAGGAGTCTGGAGTAAAAACCAGAGTCTGGAGCCGGTCTGGTAGACTCCTTCGTTCCAGTGTAATATTGATGTCATGTAGTTTACTGATGAGTGCTTTGTAGATGAAATGCTGATCACGTCTTTGAGAGAGTGAGAGCCAGACAACTCTTTCATACAGTAAGCAGCAGACCTTAGATCGGACCCAAAAAAACAAGCCCGACCCGACCCCGTGCACGTTCTGTCTGAGCCCGGCACGGGCCCGTCCCATTGGCTGCATTTATGGGCCCGAGCCCGGTTTAAAACCCAAATTTTCTTAGTAAGTTGGCTGTTTATAATTCTGAGTTGTTTGAATGACATATCCGGGGCCTACATATACCATTCTGATTATCACACCAAATAGCTTACTCCCCACCCCAATTATTAAAAAAAATAATAATAAAATAAAAGACGTTATATCTGACCACGAGACCAGCCCGACCCTGGGGTCGGCCCGGCCCGGGTCTCGGGTTCGGGCAGAGAATCAAACCTCTGGTAAGCAGTGGTGTGTGACGCTTTATTTTCCGGGTCCGCAATTTCCTAATATTTCCTGGAAAGGAACTGTTAATTTCTTAGGAAGTTTCCTGGAAAGAGCCATGAGGTGAAGTTCTGATTACAGGGGAAATATAGAGAAAGAGTTTAGTGGTAGCTGGTAAGTTCCTCCAACTTCTTCTATTGTTTCCAAGACAGAAACATTAAATTATGTAGTAGTTATATAGAAAATTGGAAATGAACTAAAATTAATTAAGAATTCAACAAATATCTATATTATATAATTGAATTGAAAAAACATTGTGTTCGTACCAGTCTTAACAGTATGTGTATTTCAATTTGTGGGGTGACTTTGTGGAATGGTCTTGATGTAGAACTCAAGCAGAGTAAAAATATCAAACAGTTTAGAAAAGGGGTCGGACCAAATAAGTATTTTACTTCTTCCTACTCCATTTCGGACATGTAATATTTATTTATTTATGTTGTTTATTGAGAATTTGTTGTATATGTTTACTGTTAATTTTATTGGTTATTCTTGTTTTGTTTTCTTACGTATATATATATATTTTTGAACATGTTCTAAATAAATCTATTATATGCTATTCTATTCTATAATTATATGAATGAAAATTTCCAGTATCGTATCGATTCCACCAGACTGCTGACATGTTCTGTATAACTGTTACATCATTTCATGGCTCTTTCCAGGAAACTTCTTAAGAAATGAACAGTTCCTTTAAAGCGTTACCCAGTGGTTTGTGTGGTTTGAGTGGTAAATTGCATCTAAGATCTTGAGGATGGGGGCAGCAGCATGTTACATCACCACAGTGAAGGACAGAAGGAAAAGTTGCCTCAGTGATTTTTTTTCTACATGAAACAGTGAAGCAGGATTTGTTTCTGTACAGACGGGCAAGTTTCATGCTGTTTACCTTAAACCTTAAATGTGAGTTTGTTATCAATCTGTACACCAAAGTATTTACTGTGTGGAACCAACTCAGCCATTCAGGCTGTTGATCTGGAGTTTGGTGTGGTGATTTGAAAAAACAGTTTAAGGTCAGCGAGTGCTTCTTGCAGAATATTGGATGAAGTTGGCAGATTATCAACAGCTAAATGCATAGAATCAGCAGAACAGTATAGTATTGTGTCATCTGCATAAAGGTGTATTTTGCAGTTAAAACCTGACACATCGTTAATATAAATAGTGAATGAGACAGGACCCAGAATTGAACCTTGGGGGACACCTTGTGTCATGCAGAGAAACTCTAATTGAATATCAGCCACTTTTATACACTGATATTGATCAATAAGGTAATTATGAAACCAATTACATGCACAGAGTCAAAGCCAATAATGCAAAGTCTGTGTAAAATGTCCAACTGTATCAAATGCTTTTGAAAGATCAACAAACAAATCAACTAGATTGGTTAATTTAGATTTAGATTCAGTTCACTGAATAAAAATCTATTATCATTATTTATGTTTTTCATCCTCATGTATACTACTTATCATTTGTTTTAAGTCAGATGTATGTATCTTATTTGCCTTCTCTCAATATTATCTGCCATTGTAATATTATCATTATATTGCATAGTTTTTAAATTTTTCTAAGAATATTTAATTGTGAATTAAATTGTGTTTGTGTGTTTGTAATGTGTGTGTGTGTGTGTGTGTGTGTGTGTGTGTGTGTGTGTGTGGTAAGGTAAGCTGTGTAACAATAAGCAGATGGTTGAATGAAGCCAGTCACTTTCTATGTCTCTCTCTCTGACTCTTGTTCTCTCAGGTGTGGTAAGCAGTGTGAAACCGCCGGTATCCGCTGGTTACCAGCAACAACCACTCCTGTGTGTGTGTGTGTGTGTGTGTGTGTGTGTGTGTGTGTGTGTGTGTGTGTGTGTGTGTGTGTTTATCTGAACATGCACACTTGCTATGTTTGCTAGAGAGAGAGAGAGAGAGAATGGATGGAGGCAACAGCCTGCATGGCTTAAAGCAAGTGAGGTAGATGGAGAGTTCAAGTGTGTGTGTGTGTGCGTGTGTGTGTGTGTGTGTGTGTGTGTGTGTGAGACAGAAAACGTGCACACCAGAGCGCATGTGAAAGCGAGAGAGAGAGAGAAAGGAAAAGAGAACAGAGCGAGTGACTTCAAGCGAGTGAGATCGACCGAAAAACTATTGTGTCTTTTTATGTGTGTGTGTTTATGTCCGTGCGTGTGTGTGTATGTCTTTTTCATTTCTCTGTGTGTGTGTGTGTGTGTGTGTGTGTGTGTATGTGTGTGTGTGTGTGTGTGTGTATGTGTGTGTGTGTGTGTGTGTGAGAGCGTGCACAGCATCCTGCAGAACTCTCCGGAAATCCTCTTACCTCTCGGTGCCTCGCCGGCGGCTGCAGAGGGAGTTCTTCCTCCTCCTCCTCCTCCTCCTCCTCCTCGCCTCCCCCCGCTCTGCTGGCAGCACTCCCACCCTCCCCCCCCTCCTCCTCCTCCTCCTCCTCCTTTCTTCCTCCGCTCCTCCTCCTCCTCTTCCTCTTCCTCCTCTCCTTCCCTCCCTCCGTCTCTCTGCTGGCCGTCCGCCAACTCCGCTTCCCCCGTCGCTGCTGCTGCTGTCATCTCCCCCCCTCCTCCTCCTCCTCCCTCTCCCTCCCCCCCTCCTCCTCTTCCCTCCCCTCCCTCCCCTCCCTCTTTCTCCTTCAGCTCCAGCTCGGAGAAGCGCAGCATTGCACGCTGGGAAAGGGAAAAGGACAGAGACGTATACAACGTTAGTGAGAGGAAACCCCTGTTTTTATAATGTGTTGAATTAGAAAGGGAACATTTGGATAAAATTCAGATTTTTTCTGCCCAAAAGCACAAACAGACCATAATATATCAGTGAGGGTTGATAGTGTCGTTAATCAATACCAATGACTCAACAGATTACTTGAGCTGCTGAGATTTCTGGCTTTAAAAACTCACTTTCCGGCCCGGGCTCTGTTCAGTACGGTGGCCAATCGGTGCAAACGTGCAGCAAATTCAGAAATTACGCAAAGTCAAAAACACGAAAAACAAATGCGACAGAAAAGCGCAGCATATCCAGTCAACTTTTTTGTATGTTGCTGAAGTTGCTGAAGTTGCAGTGCGTTTCTCGTGATGCAGTTTCTTTGGGCCGTTGGTGTGCGTCTGCACCCGTCGACCGCCTCGGTTCAGGGTAGAGGTCTTCACGGGTCTACCCGGACCCTAGGATCCGAGACCCGACCTGGGACCCGTACGGGTTAAGGTCCACGTTTTATTATGGTCAATCGGGTCCGGGTCGGGTCCCGTTCTATTACCACAGGTCCCGGGTCTGTTTATCATCATGTGTCATACCCGAGTGGATCAGAGAAGACCCATGATCAGCGCCGACCACGTGACGAGACGAGAAACGCACGGAAGCGCCGTGTAACTTGCGTGACGATCAGGCTGACCTGGGATCAGATTACAAGAGTGAAAATAAGGTGGAAAAAAACGTTGAGCAGCGCCAGCGAGTCGGAGCGGAGGAAAGGCGCAAGATGGAAACCTTCTTCACTGAGGTGAAAAATAAGCTAAAAGAAAATGAATATAAAGAGGTCAAACCTAGCGGCTCCTCTTCTGTTGTAGCTGCTAGATTCATGATGGAGTCTCACTGCCACCTACTGGACAAACTGTAGAACGGCACAACAACAAAGGAACAAACTAACGAGCCAATTCAGATCCACCGATTTCAGAAAACCTGACAAAATCTAAGATAAAAAACTTCAAACCAAGTTGTCTTGAAGCCAAGTTCCATTTTCGAGAGACGCGACAGGTCTCACCGCTGAGTTTCACCACACAACTGACTGGTCAGTGGACGCCGTGTTGTCCGACCAAAGAAATGAGAATTTGTTGTGTAGTCACTGGGTTTGAAAAATGGAGGAACAGTCAATTCTTGAGGTCTGTGTTTTCCCCAAACGTTCTGACTGCTTTCTAAGCAGCTGGGACATTCAGAGATTTTGAGGGAGGGGAGAACTTCTCTCATTCTTTCTCGGTCCAGGATTTGAACCAGCGACATTCCAGTCCGCTGCTCTAACCTCTAGGATGTCCACTTCAGTTTCAATCCATAGTTTATTGATTTTGGAGACAAGGCCGACCAAATGTGGCGCAGGGACTTTTAATCCAAAGAAAATCCAATCAAAATCACACCAACAATTGATTTGGGAGGTTTTTGAGGCAACAGCATCGATACGCGTCCTTAATTGGAGTGGCGTTTCATTCTGAGCCTTATCTCTGACCAAAAAAAAAAAACCACTGATGGCCAAAGCAACCTGATAAAAGAACAAAACATGTTTTTGCAGCAAAACTTTGACGTCTTTAGCGTCTGCACAACAGCGCCATAAGAGTTTCCACGGTTACAAGGGACATGCCGCCATGTTGGAAGACTGACAAGGAAAGGAGGGGCTGTAAGGTTGTGACCTCTTCCTCCTTTATATTTTACACCTTCCATAATATATATATTTGAACTTCCTACCACCACAGAAAGAAGACAATTTATTTTTTTCTTCAAGGGAGGAAGAGCTGATGATGGCACTCTTCCAACATGGCAGCATGTCACCTTTAAGTGTCCGGACTCATTGTTTTTTCCAAGATTTTCCTTCTACACACGGCAGTGCGCACCTCATTCAGTCTGGAGCGCAGTGTTTTCACTTCCTGACGAAGGCGTGTCCCTCGTTACCGCTGGTAACCGCTCTCCAAGCGCTGCCTGACAGCCTGTATTTCTTGCTCACCTCAAGCTGCCCTGACCACAAACCCATTTTAAAAATTAATGGTCCGTGAAACGATCTACAAATCTAACGCTGCCGCCCTGAGCCAGCAGCACCCAAGGGCGTAGGAACGAAATGTGAGTTAATTTGAGCGGTATTCCCCCTTTAAGCCCTCCGTCTGGCCAAGCAAACAGCCGTCCAGGGGAGTAAACAGCCTGACAACACAGCTTTCCTCCAATGGAAATCTCCAATGAAGACAGACATCTGACAGACACGGGTTTATACCGAGCACACACTACACAGAAACCCAGAGATTCTGTGCTTGGATTTAGTTGTGAAGGATCTCGATAATCTGCCGTCTCACGAAAACAATCGCATCGTGACTTTGTTTTTCAAATTTGTGCTAAAATGGAGCTTGAGGAGGAAGAGCAGCTCACAGCTGTTGGGACGTTTTCACACCAGGTTTGTTTGAAGGGTTTTTTCCAGACCTGAGACCATTTTCACTGAAAGTTTGTTCGTGTGAAAGCTGTTTTCAAACCCTGGTGCGGTCCAGAAAAACAGACGGGGTTCGCATGAAATCTTGGATCGTAAGAGATCAAACAGCATCGAGAGACCAAACCGCTTCGCTTTGCGTCACTTCGCTCTGATCAGAAGTCGTGGCATCAAGCATCAGAGCCAATTTTCAGTTTGGTTAACATTGTCTATGTAGACCTATTGTATTTTACCATATAATCCATAATCATATGACCAGAAAATGTAACCTTGAAATTATACTCTAGCCAGCTAGCTAGCTTAGTGAATACTCGCTAAATAATACCTACAGCTATTATTTAGCTACTTGTTAACCTTCTACAGCTTAAGCTAGCAGCTAAAATACATAATCTAAAAAAAATATATAATCTGCCACTTTCCTCCCTTCATTATTTCATTTCTCAATTTCTTCATAAGCTGACAGAGATGGGTCATATAATTCAGGAAATCCCAACATGACCGTAATAATTTTCTCGTCCATCTTTCGTTCAAAAACGAAGTGGAACAAGGAACAAAAATTCAACGGCTGGGAGAATTTGAGAAACTGATTTTTGCCTAAATGTGATTGGTTCTTGCGCAATCACACCATCATCATCATCAACTTTGCTTTGTCAACTTTTGCGGGCCTGGTTTGCGTCGCCACCTATCCCATCATGCCGTGCGCACGCAGCTGCTCGTGTCTCGTAGACGATGAATGGAGGCAAACTGTTTGCCTCGTGAAATCACATCTGGTGTGAAACTGGCAGCGGCTACCGACATTTATCTAACAACAAACCGATTTTCTTAAAAAAAACAAAAAAAACAATCTACACCGCACACTGTGTCAGGACCGGGTAATTGGCAGACTGTGTGTGTGTGTGTGTGTGTGTGTGTGTGTTCAAGCCAGTGTGTGGTTAAAAAGCCAGGACTAATCTGGGCTCCAAGGACGAGGAGGAAGAGGAAAAAAGAGGAGGAAGAGGAGAATTTCATTAAAACACCAAGTTCCTTCCTCCTCCATCCCCTCCCTCTCTCTCTCTTCGTCCACTGAGGGATGGAGGGATGGAGGAGGGGGAGGAGGAGGAGGAGGAGGAGGAGGAGGAGGAGGGAGGGGAGATTTAATTTGAGAGGAAAGGAGGCTCTCGAGGGGACGAGGAGGTGAAGAGACAGGGAGAGAGAGGAATAACAAGCAAGAGCGAGCGAGGAAGAGTGAGAATGGAGAAGAGAGAGAAATAAAGAGCAAGAGAGTGATGAGAGAGAGAGAAAGAGGGAGAGAGAGAAGGGAAAGAGAGAGAGGGAGGGAAAGAGAGTGAGAAAGAGGGAGAGAGAGAGAGAGAAAGGGAGAGAGACAGAGAGAAAGAGGGAGAGAGAGAATGAAAGAGGGAGAGAGAGAGAGAAAGGGAGAGAGACAGAGAGAAAGAGGGAGAGGGAGAATGAAAGAGGGAGAGAGAGAGTTTTCTCTCTGCCACCATTTTCTTCATTCGTTGGGAATCGCAGCAGGTTAACAGTCGCCTAGGGCCACACACACACACACACACACACACACTCACACTCACACACACACATACACACACACATACACACACACAGTCTTTCTCTCTCTCTTTTCTCTCTCTTTCTCTCACACACACACACACACACAGCCAGTATGTTATGCTAACTCGCCCTCACCACGACCCAAAACATTGGCAGACGAAAAAGGAGGACGAGAAAGGAAACGAGAGTCAGAGAAGGAGGAGGAGGAGGAGGAGGGGGGCCGGTAGCCACGTACCTCCTCCTCCCAGCTCTTAACCACCTCCTCCACCACCTCCAACCACTTTT
Organism: Centroberyx affinis; assembly: GCF_046629955.1. Lineage (NCBI taxonomy): Eukaryota > Metazoa > Chordata > Actinopteri > Beryciformes > Berycidae > Centroberyx > Centroberyx affinis. The sequence continues at coordinate 20,104 of NW_027278861.1, read as the reverse complement.
TAACACCTCCTGCCTCCCTGCCCAAACTGATCTCACACAAATACTGTGCATGAAATAAGCACGACTTGTTTGTGTTGGTGGCACGTAAAGTGTTAAAACTCTGTTTTCCCAGCAGGAAACGGTTCCATGAAGGACACACGACTATAAACATTAAGTAGTGTCACGTTGAAGCAGCTCAGTGGACAGTCAGGGTCTTGTGGTCGGGTGCTGGATGGGCGGATGAGTTTGCATTGAATGTCGACGGTCAAAGTTAAATTCCCAGCTTGTACGTAGGAAATTGCCCACTGAGCAAAAGATGTGATTTCAAAGTCGCGTCTATGCTTTAGCTCTCATATAGCCCAGGATCATTACGGCTATGAATAGACCTATTTTAGACCAAGCAGTAAATACATTATTACAATGAATAAACATCTGTAAATACTAAAAATATGCACCAGAGAAGTCCTGTAGACTAGCCTACAAGATAATTATCTGAGCACAAGAAGTAATTTCAACATTGCGTCTATGCGTAGCTCTCATATAGTCCAGGATAATTTTGTCTATGTATAGACATCTAATAAACTTTCACTTTTCAACCCCATTTAAACTTAATTTAGCCTAGACGGCTATGGGCCATTTAGACGTGTTTTAAACGTCTAATCAACGTAAAATTGCTCAGTGGGTGTCTACTATGAGTCAAATTTTAATTTTTAGCTTAAAGCTACACTAAGTGATTTTCAGACCACTAGAGCAGCTAAAGTACAATCTGCCACTTTCCTCCCTTCATTATTTCATTTCTCAATTTCTTCATAAGCTGACAGAGATGGGACATATAATTGTGTTGCATATAGAATTGTGGGTACAATGATTACAATCCAGGCCTCCAGTGAAAATTAGATGTGCCATCTCATGAGCCTAACATGGTTTGAATGAAGGCTGAATAAAAAAACAATTCAAATCTAGATTGGTATCTCACCTGGAGCGCCCTCTGCTCTCTGCTCAGTTTGCTGGAGTCAGCGTAAAGCTCCGTCGTCAGGCAATTTAAACCGGTCGCCCACATAACCGGATGAGTTGGCGATGCGCTTGGCCAGACTGGAGCGCCGACCCTTGGTGCAGCCATGGCCTTCGTCCTCGTCTCCCAGGGAATCCATGTCATCCTGGCTGCTGACATCCTTCTCCCTGTCCCCACAGCCAGCTGAGGTGATGTCAGGGTTTTGTGTCTCCCTCCTCCCTGTCTCGATGGAGGAAAAACCTTCACATTTCAGGTCTCTGTTAGGCTGTGGTTCTGGAGTCAGATCTGCAAGCCTCTTGTTAAAGCCTCCACTGGTAAGATTTCCAGATGAAAGGTGCCGACAGGTTGGGCCCCGAGGAATATTGTTTCCATATGTGAGAACCCTGGAATTGTTGTTTACACAAGTTTGGATATTTCCAAAAGATTGGCCTTTAGATAAGCTATTTCCACAATTTGGACCACTGAAATTGTTCTTTCCACATGTAGGAGCCCTGAGATTGATGTTTCCGCAAGTTGAGCGCACAGCATTGCGGTTTTCACAGGTTGGAAACCTAGGATTGAGGCTCCTGCAGTTTTGAGCCACAGGATTTCCACGGCTTGGGCTGCTGAACATTCTGGGTTCACAAGTTGGAGACCTCAGAGCCAAGTTTCTACAACATGGGCCCACAAAATTTTTGTTTCCAAAATTTGGACCATTTAAATCTCTGTTGTTACCTGTTGGGGCCCTTGGGTTGATGTTAACACATGGTGTACCCCTAGTATTCACATTTCCACCTGGTGGAACCTTGGGATTGAAAGTTCTACAGGTTGGGGCCCGGGAACTGAAATCTCTACACGTTGTTACCTTAGAATTAAAGCTACTGCAAACTGGACTGTCAGAATTACTACTTCCATAACTTGGACCTTTAAGGGTGGTCATTCCATACATTGAGGCAACAGAATTGGTAGAATTGGTAGAATCACTAGGATTGCTTTCTCTGCTAGCAGAACCTGTGGAGTTGCCATTTCCACAAACACGTCGTTCAGGGTTAATGTTTCTATTAGTTGAGTCTTCTGAATTAGCTTCCCTGCCAGCACTCTTCCCATCAACATCATTATTCCCTCGAGTAACATCCCCACGTGTCGAGTCCCCAGTGTCAACAGACGGTCTGATTTTACATTTTCTAGAAAACTGCTCCAGAGAAGTTCGGGCACAGCGCATCGTCTGCTCCTCTGGGATGTCGGGAAGGGGGCTGGGTGGATCCTCTGGGATCTCCTCATTGGGAGGAGGAGAAGGGGAAGTGTGATGAGGAGACTGTGGCCGAGGAGTGTGGTGCGGTAAGGCCCCCGGTGGCAGCCGGTGCTGGCAGCGCTGGTCTGTCTGCCTGTCTGACAGCCTGTCCAGCTGGCCTGGTCTCTGCTCTACAGCCTGGCTGGGAGGGAGGGTTTTTAGAGGCCCTGGCTCTCTTTCTTGGATATGGTTACAGCTGCTCACATTGCCAACATGCTTGGAGGAATCCTCTCTCCTGGCAACTGGGGAGCTGTGCTTATTTGTGGACAAATCACTGTCTGCCTCGTCATGCACTAGGTCGATGCAAACTACGTCATCTCTGATAGCAGTCAGGCTTTTGCCTGGCGGCTTTACGGTATGGTTTGTGGACTTCTCTGCCTCTTTCTCACTCTTGTGGGAATTGTCAGTGTCTGACATTGCCTGCTTCTTGTATGGTTCTGGGTTCCAGGGTTTATCCTGGGGCTTGGACCTATTCTCCAGTCGGTCTTTGTTGTCAAGACCTGCGTGAGAGGACATAAGGGGGTGAGCCATTTCCTGGGAGTTGTGGTAGGTCAGGTAGTCGCCCTGGCTTGGATGGACTCCATAGGGAAGGCCATGTTTTGGTGCTAGGCGAGGTGGGTACAAGCTGCTGCTGCCAAGGAGGACTGGGTGGGGGTAGACAGGCCCTTTGCCTGGTATGGCCATGTGTGGCAGGGACATGTTCTCAGCAACTGAGTAGGGGATGTAGCGGTTAGTGTAGGCTAAGCTAGGAGGGAGGTAGGAGTCACTGTAGATTTGGCTGGAGGGATTTCCATTTTCCAAGCGAGACTGCTGCTGCTGTGGTTGTGAATGGCTGTCCTGAGCCTCTGGTTTGACAGGAGTGGTAGTCTGTTTCCCGAAGGATGGATGAGTTCCACCTTTACTGGTTGGAGGGATTTTGTCAGAATCGCTCGGGGAGGCTCTTGGCCATTCACCTTTGGCTTTAGGGGAAGGGGATGATGAGGAGGGTCTTCCCCCTGAGGCAGCGCTGGGGATAACGCTACCATTCACCTCAACTGTCCTGGAGCCAGGGGAGCTTTGAGGCTGTAGTTTATGAGGAACATTGTCTAAGTTCTTGTTTTTGATAGTTGGGGAGCCTTTGCTGTGGTTGGAGTCACAGTTGACAGCTGGGGAAGGACCAGGAATGACCCAGGGGGAGGGCACAGTGCTGATCATCTCAGGACGATCAGGAGTCTTTGCTGATGTGCTCGCAGGTGGGGATAGACCCTCTTTCAAGTGCTGCTCTTGACTGGCTAGCAAGCCATAACGAGATGGAGGCAAATACCCCAGCTTGGCCAAGGCCTCTAGTTTGGATGGGAATTCGTTTGGGAATCCTTCCAACTCTTTGGCAGACAGATCCAAAGGCTTTTCCCCGGGGTTTTTGGCAGGCATTTGGGGTACAGCTCTGTCCAATGATGACTTTGAAGGCGATCTACCCTGCTCTTCGCTCCAGTGGTCTGAGCTGGCATCTTTGGTTTTGTTGCTGCCCGAGCGCACGGGAGAGCAGTGCTCAGAGGTCAGGCTGCTCATGTAGAAGGGATGCGACACTGATAGTGAAGAGGGGCTTCTGTAAAGGGACTTCTGGAGGTCTGAAGTGCTGTCACTGAGGGGAGGAAGCGGGGGTACTGAGGTCTGGTGAGGGCATGGAGCTGAGCGGGGAGAATGGGTGGCAAGAGCTGGAGGTGACTCTAAGCCACGGTTGCTAGTAGAGCTATTAACAATGGTGTTGTTACTTCCACTGCTGCTGTTGAGGCTGCCAGAGTTCTTATTGAAGCTGGGCCGACTGGACTTAGTACCACTGCTACTGCTGCTATGTTGTCGCTCAGTGTGGTGAGTGGCCTGTGGCTGAGACTGGGACTGTGGCTGGGCCAGGGGATCGTGGTGGATCTGAGGGCTGGTGCTGAAGGCAGAGGGCTCCTGATGGACCTGAGGACCAATGCCCTGCAGGGCCTTGTCCTGGCAGTGGGCCAGGGGTGAAAGCATGGCGGGGGCTGGGGTGGCGGTAGGGATCCTGATTGGAGGTGCCAGGGGGGAAGATATGGGGGCCGGGGGATAAGGAGGCAGGTAGAAAAGCCTGTCTGCCCCGGCTGTGCTACCCCCCGCTCCAGCAGTGCACAGAGACTGGTAGGCCAGCTGCTGGTGGAGGTAGGGGGAGGGCTGGGACAGGAAGGAGGCCTTGTAAGCCATGTCCAGGAAGGGGTACATCCCTGCATCGGCATAAGGACTGACCCAAGGCAGCCTCAGGAAGCTGTTGGTACCGTTCAGGCCCAGTTCTGATGGCTTATCGTTGGGTCCCACTCGGCGGTCCAGCCCCAGGCCATCAGCTCCTGCAGCAGAGACCAGCAGGTGTTTCTGTAGCCCTGGAGGAGGGCTCTTATAAAGTCCAACATATCCATTCACGGGTTTCTGGCCATCCAGCAGAGTTACGTCTGGTTTGTACAGGAGATCATAACCAAGCGGGAGGGAGGTGCCTGGTTCCTGGGGCTTTTCGGAAGAGAGGGGGCGGATGCCAGGATAGAAAATTCCTCCGTGGGCGCGGAGGTTTTCCCTCACCAGAGCATTGCGGTCAATGCTGAGGGCAGCTAGCGGGTTCATTCTGCAAGCAGCACTGGCATCCACCTGCAACAATATAGAGACAAAAGTAAAGTCAAAGGCAATGACATGACTTGGAGATAAAACAGATACAATGACTGTACAACACATTTTTATAGTGTTTCCCATAAAAAGGCCATTCTATGGCACATTGCCAAATAATGAAATATTCGCAACGATTAATGTAGTGCTGAAGTATGCTTTACTTTCTGGTCTTCACAGACCAGAAAGTATGCTTTACTTTCTGGTCTTCACAGCCACACCTCTGACCCACACTCCATGCAGTTCAGCTGGAGGTGTGGCACTGAGTCCACCGACAGCAGGAGAGTCTTTCCCACCAAGGCTATAGTTGATAAAACGCTCGCCATACAACCATAAAAGATGACAGTGATTAATTGCCTGTCTGCGATAGCCTGACATAGGACTTTGCATGGGGCAGACATGATCAGTGGCCAAAGCAAAGCGAAAGAGAGAGAGAGAAACTTTGATGTTGCCTCTTCTCTGGGAAACAATGCTCAATCTACACAGAGATATCAGCCATTTGCAAAAGTGACTAAAAAAGTAAAACAAAAACCCAAACCAAACCTAAACCAAATTATGATACTTAAGTATTGTAGGGAACTTAAGTCCTTGGTTGATGAAAATGACTGGATCTTCTAGGTTTTAGGTAAATATTTTTTCCCAAATGGATATATGGCATTTTGGAATAAAACTCATTTGTAACACTTGACACACACTGATCATGTGAATCCAGGGGAAACTCTGATCCCTTATTGATTTCACCTGTTACATCCACTTCAGGCATGAAGGAGAGAGGGAGATTAAGGAAAGCAGAAGCTTAAAGCAGGAGGTTTAAACCTTGAAACTGAGACATGGATAGTGGAAAAAGCAGGTGCAACTCAAAATTGCTTAGGTGATGCTAATAATCTGTACACTCAGTGTGTAGTAAAGGCTAAAGGCACAAATCTAGAATGTGGAATATATTTAATTCGACCAAGCAAGTCAGCTAAGAACAAATTCTTATTTTAAATTAAAATCCAGATGATATGAGTCATAACAAAGAAATGAGAAATGAGTAATTTGATATTGAAAAAAATTATAACAAGAAGACTCTCTTTGAAGTAAATTACAGTTAATCCCGAGCAACAGGACTGGTATTGGATATTAGCTCCAGCTATTCACACACACAGTTCAGTGTCCAATACAGTGCATTGGACATTGATCAATATTGTTTGTGCTTGCCCCTTTAAAATAGTAAATACAGTAAAATAAAACCCATGCTAGAGATCCACCCTTCAAGGTCAAGCAGAAAATCTAGAGGGCAAAAAGGCTTTTGACCATTTAGAGAATCTCCACCACTCTGTTGCAGGACACCTAGCCTGTGATTTCATTTTTCCTTTCATGGAGAAAGAATAAGGGCAGCCATTTTTTTCAGGATTCCTGGATAACATACGATGCCTGAAGCTACTCGTTCACTCTCTCTCCACAGATCCAGGAAACAGAGAGAGAGGAAAAAATAGAGTGGAGGCGAGAGAGAGAGAGAGAGAGAAAGAGAGAAAGAATAGGAGAAACAGAGAAAGCCAGAGAGCGAGAGAGAGAGAGAGGGACAATGGGAAAGCTTGAGAAAGGCAGAGAGAGAGAAAGGAAAAGAGAAAGAGGAAGCAAGCGATAAACAAAGAGAGAAAACCACAGAGAAAGAGACAAAGGGGAAGCACAGGGAAAGGCAGAAAGAGAGAGAGAGAGAGAGAGAGAGAGAGAGCAGAATACTGAAGCAAGGAAACAGGCTAATTGAATTTCCTGTCACACGGCTTCGTGAACCATCTCCGATTGGCTATCAGCCGCAGGGCCATTAGGAAATTATCCAGACAGCTGGGTGGCCGGCTGAGACGAGGAGGAAGCAGAGATTTTTCACTCAGACTGTATTTCTGGATACCAAAAAAAAAAAAAAAAAACGAAATCGAAAAAAGTGGTGGGAGCAAAATTAAACTCTCAATGAACTTAATGGAAGTAGCGAGGGACACATCAACACGCCTCACACTTTCTGCAGAATATGATGTACATTTGGTACATCATGTCTATATGCTGGGTTTTTTATGTCATTTTTCCTCCATATTCTCATATTAGCACTGATTTGGTAAATAAACAGGAGGGTAAACTCTGAACTCCCATCAGGGATCATCATGAGGCAAACAACCAGAAGTTAAAGCTCCATATTCTCCACTCTGAGTTTTATTTTGTGTCTTTCTGTCCATTCAAAGCTGTGTGTGTGGTGTCATGAACCAAAAACACTCTCAGTCCATTTCTCCACGTTCATTTTCCAGCATCTCTCTGAGCCTTACCAAGAACAGGCCGTTTCTGTCTCCGTGTCTTTAAGGCTCATTAATATTAACGACCGCTCCGTTCCTATTGGCTAACCGTTTCCAGAGTGAAACGGTTAGCCAATAGGTAGGGTAGGGAAAACTCTCCGGTAATAAACAATGACAACCGCTCAACCGCTTTGAAAAAAACTCTTTGTTAGTCTATTATTTCTTACAAAAATGATAATGAGCGAACCTTTGTGACGTCACAAAGTTACGGAAGTCCAAACGGCTCGTTTAGAGGCTCGCTGCACTAATATGGATTGTGTGGATTTAGTTGGCGACCGTGTGTTTTGATAAGAGGCAAGAGAAATCCTGCTTTACACCATATGGGACCTTTAAATCAATCATATTTTGAGAAAAGCATAGATCATGA
>NW_027278861.1:0-5000 GCF_046629955.1 Centroberyx affinis | reverse complement strand
CAGAACGGACCAGAATGCAACAGAACAGAACGGACCAGAACGGACCAGAATGCAACAGAACAGAACGGACCAGAACGGACCAGAATGCAACGGAACAGAACGGACCAGAATGCAACAGAACAGAACGGACCAGAACGGACCAGAATGCAACGGAACAGAACGGACCAGAATGCAACAGAACAGAACGGACCAGAACGGACCAGAATGCAACAGCACAGAACGGACCAGAACGGACCAGAATGCAACAGAACAGAACGGACCAGAACGGACCAGAATGCAACAGCACAGAACGGACCAGAACGGACCAGAATGCAACAGAACAAAACGGACCAGAACGGACCAGAATGCAACGGAACAGAACGGACCAGAATGCAACAGAACAGAACGGACCAGAACGGACCACAATGCAATGGAACAGAACGGACCACAATGCAACAGCACAGAACGGACCAGAAAGGACCACAATGCAACGGAACAGAACGGACCAGAACGGACCACAATGCAACGGAACAGAACAGACCAGAATGCAACAGCACAGAACGGACCAGAAAGGACCACAATGCAACGGAACAGAACGGACCAGAACGGACCACAATGCAACGGAACAGAACGGACCAGAATGCAACAGAACAGAACGGACCAGAATGCAACAGAACAGAACAGACCGCAATGTGACGGAGCATGCAGAATGCAATACAACAAAAACTTAATAGAACGGAACAAAACAGAATAGAAAGCAACAGAATGGAACAGAGCGTAACGGAACAGAACGGAATGGAACAAAACAGAATGGAATGTAACGCAACAGAATAAAACAGACCGGAACAGAACGGAACAGAATGAAGAGTGGAACAGAGGAAGAACTCAATGAGACTGAATGGAACAGAGCAGAACAGAGTGGAACAGAACAGAACAGACCGGCAGATACAGAAACAAAGTGGAAAGTAACAGAACAGAATGGAACACATCAAAATGTAATTTAAGGAAACAGAACGGAATGGAATAGAGCAAAGTGCAACGGAACAGAGAAGAACAGAGAAGAATGTAATGAAATGGAACAGAACAGAACAGAACAGAAGAGAACAGAACAGAATGTAATGGAGCTGAAGAGGAACGCAATAAAATGTAATGGAATGAAAGAGAACAGACTGGAGCAAAACAGAACAGAAGAGAATGGAACGGAATGAAATGTGAAGAGAACAGAGTGGAACGTAATAGAGCGGAACAGGACGGGACAAGACAGAATGTGATGAGAGAGAACAGAATGAAAACGAACAGAAAACAAAGAGGAAGACAACAGAACAAAATGGAACTGAACAGAGCGGAACACAACAGAATGTAATGTTCTGCAACGTAGAACTGAATTGAATAGAATGAAACAGAACAGAACCAGAATGGAACAGAAGAGAATGTAATGAAATGAAGGGGGGGGAAAAAAAGGGAAAACAGAACAAAATGGAATGGAACAGAAGGGAACCTAATGAGAAAGAAGGCAACTGAACAGAACAGAACAGAACAGAACAGAATACAACGGAACGGACCAGAAGAGAACAAAACAAAAACAGAACAGAAAACAAAGCGAGCATCGTCCGTTCAGAACGCACGACAAATTCACCCAACAGTTTAAAAGGTTTGGGAAGAATTTGGAAAATCGTCCTTCAAACAGAGAACCAAGGTTCCAGCATGGAACCTTGGTTCTCTGGTTGACCCATCTCACCGAGCATCACATAATCATTTGATCACATAATAATACACATAATACGACCCAGTCAAACCAAACATCGCAGAAGCTGTTTTATATCACTGACATATCTTACAGCGCTTAACAAGTCATCTAGTCTCATATTCAGTTTGAAATCGAAGTTTTCTTAAAGGTCCCATGTTTCTGTCTCCGTGTCTTTAAGGCAGTGATGGAAGAAGTACTCTGATCCTTTACTTCAGTAAAAGTACCAATACAGCAATGTAAAAATACTCCATTACAAGTAAAAGTCCTGCATGAAAAATCCTACTTAAGTAAAAGTACATAAGTATTAGCAGCAAAATGTAGTTAAGTAGTAAAGTAAAAGTAGTGGTTTGGTCCCTCTGACTGATATTTTATTATATATGACATCATTAGATTATTAATACTGAAGCATCAGTGTGTAAGCAGCATGTTACTGTTGTAGCTGCTGGAGGTGGAGCTAGTTTGAACTACTTTATATACAGTTAGCTAGTTTAGTCCAGTGGTTCCCGACCTAGGGGTCGGGCCCCTCCAAAGGGTCACCGGATAAATCTGAGGGGTCGTGAGATGATTAATGGGAGAGGAAAGAAGAAAAAACAAAGTTCTGACACACAAATCTGTTTTCAGTATTTGGACTTTTTCTCTAATCTTTGATTTTTGCTGAAATATTGGATCATTTGAACATTTATTGAAATGAAACCATGTGAGGTTCAGAGGGAAAAATCACTATTTGGTGGAGCTGTTAACAACTCATAGACATCTGAAATGTGACCCGACTACACACTGCTTTTTGTAAGACGTCAAAAGCCAAAAAGGTTGGAAACCACTGGTTTCATCTTTAACAATGTGTTGTATTTTAAAAGCTTGTTATATTATCCATGTGAGACAGCTGAATAGAGAAAGGCTGTCAGTGGACTCAGCCTCTACTCATTTGAAGCAGTGGTATAAAAAAGGATGGTAAACTATCTGCTGTTACAATTACTTCCATAATCTCTATGGAGTGCTGTCAGGGCTAAGGAGAACTGTCAGTTGCTGGCTCATTGCTCACCAAGGTTTTACCAAGAAGCACTTCAAGCCTTCACTTGTGCCACCTGCCCTCCGGCTCTAATACCTCCTCCCACTGCAGCATCGGCAACAGCAGCAGCTTTAGCCAGCTGGGAGGTTACTGACATCATCATTTGTGTAATTTAATTATCTAGCTCTAATCCAGGTCTCTCTCAATGTACCTCTCTGTGTAATTTCCAAGAACAGCTGGAGAAGACCACATGAACAGCTCATATTCAGTATGCTATTTTTTTTTTTTTGCTGCTGCAACAACACAGATTCCCCAGCCGATCATTAAAGTTTCATCTCATCTTGTCTTAATTTTAAAACCCCTATGACAGCTTATGTGTGTGTGTGTGTGTGTGTGTGTGTGTAATTATTCTTCAATAGCCTCTTTTAGGTAATATTGAATACATAACATTAGTTTGTCTTTATCACAGCTCTGTTGTCTGAATTCCTTTACTCACACTGCTGACACTGAGGTGCTAAAAACCAGACAGTTGTAAAATACAAGAAATAACATGTTGGTGTGCACAGGATCTGACAGTAAGCACATGGGTTCCTATTCCGGACACTGTGATTGGTTGTTTTCTTCTGTCAGTGACCGCGACTGGTCGGTTTCCCTGCCAGTCACGTAGATTGGCAGTCCCCCCCGTCAGACACTAAGGTCGGTTGAGTCTCCTGTGGGCTAACGTGATTGGTTGGTTCTCCTGCCTGTCAAAGCGACGCCGCGGTGATGAGGTTGTTGTGGTACAGGCTGTCCAGCCCACAGCGCTAAGGAGCGGCGACGAGACGGCTGAGGAGTGACAGGGCGATATCTTTTACATGATTAAAACGCTAAACGGGGGCGAATACGCACACCGATTGATAGAAACCTATCTTAAGTAGCAAGTCCGTCATGGAGTCCTATGACATTTTAGCTAACCAGCCTGTTGTGATTGATAATGTAAGTATGATGATGTCATTCATCCACACCCTAACCGAGGCCGCTGGCTAGTAACGTTGGCTAACTGTTAGCTTAGGTATTGTGTTATGGCTAACAATGTCTGTGGAGGATATCGGCCAACCTCACTAAAAACGGCAACAACGGCCAAAAATGTTTTACAGTATGTATCAAAAGCACCGTTAGCATTGCACTAATGCTAGCCTTGCGTTTCTTAAATTGTCCAGCCGCAAGCAATAGCTAAAGCTTTCCATTGACCGGCGGGTAGCTAGGAGGTTTGTCAGACCACTAACGTTAGCCGTTAGCCAGCTGCTGTAAGCTAGTTCTTGCCATTTAGAAGGCTTTCGTCTGCTCACAATGCTAACTAGCTAACATTGCGTGCTGGGAAGGTTGCAAGGATGGAAGCGTTAACCTGAGCCGTTGTCTCTGCAGGATACAGACTCATTGTTTCCCCCCAGTAGCATGTAGTTTTGCATTTGGCACCTGTACGTTGCGCCACACGGGTAGCGTTACAATCAAATGAATGAAATCAGCACACCATTTATGTTTTTTTGGCTGCTGATGCCGGCTCCTTTTATTTTATGTCAGCCATAATGCTAGCAACATTACAAGACAATGTAATTTTTGAGAGAGAGCAGACATAGGGCCCAGTGACTCTGCTAGGAGACAAGGGAGTGAGTATTAATGTTAAGAAGTAGGGCTGGTGACTGCTGGTGGCCTCGGGCTGTGTCTTGTGACCTCCCTCTCTCTCCTTCCCTCCCTCACACTCTCACTCCTTGTTATACACACTACTCAGAGTGTGAGGCATTACTAACGCAGTTCAGCCGTTACCCAAAGCCACTATCCATTCCCCACTGTCTTATCCTTCTCTCCTCAGGGTTCGGGGGTCATCAAGGCTGGTTTTGCAGGTGACCAGATCCCCAAATACTGCTTCCCCAACTAGTAAGTGTTCCTTGACCTTTCCCCACGTTTCCCACAGGACAAAGATAACAGGGATCATTTGTTTGACACGTTGTGTTTTGCCTAAATATGCATATTTGCTTGTGTTTGACGGTCTGTATTTGCGTCTGTGATACAGTGTGGGCCGTCCCAAGCATGTGCGCGTGATGGCAGGAGCCCTGGAGGGAGACCTATTCATTGGACCCAAAGCAGAGGTACCACACACTGCTCTCTTTCTTATTCACATCTATATTCATATGAAGGGATTTTTATCTAACTAACATCAGGATCAAACAGCGAGAGTGCATCCAGATACTGCTTTGAATGTATGTTTCTAACAGAGCCCAGAGACAC
>NW_027278860.1:0-60955 GCF_046629955.1 Centroberyx affinis | reverse complement strand
AACACCATTACTAAATTACACATTAGTTAACTGTTAATTAAGGGTTAGTTAATGCTTGTTAAGCATTACTAACCCTTATTAAGCATGAACTAACCCTTAACTTAGTGACCCTTATTGTAAAGTGTTACCCACTCACGCTCACTACTGTCTATACAGACAAACAATACTTCATGAACTGTTGGTGATTAAAGTAATACACACACAGCAGTCCAGTCCAGGCCTTGTATTTTCAGATGCTACAGTAGGACAATATGGAATGAACGAGTTTAACAGTTTGATTCCTCTGAAGTTGGATTCACCTAGAAACACATCATCTGACTTTTCATAGGATCAAATCCACCAGATTCAGACATCCAGTCTGGATTTGTTAACATGGATAATTCTTTTCCAGAGCAAGATACCAGAGAATTAAAACTGATGTTTGATGATGAGAAAACCTGCAGCTGCTCTGACAATGAAATAGATTTAGAATTATTTTTCCCCTCTGTTCCTCATGGTTTCTCAGGGAAATATACATACAAAAAGATGATGTTGCTGTGTAAATGCTACCTATTCAGTTACCTGTCTGACTGGCCAGTGTCGAAATATAAAGTAACTATACTGTTTTCTGTGTCTGAAATGAAATGTCTGTTTGTGATGTTTTCATAGTTGAGTTACTGTTTCGATCTTTCTAAAAGCCAATAAATCAGTTTCTAGTTAACCTGAGTGCTGCCTGTCATCCTTTAGGCCTAATTAGAGCTCTTGGGGCCAGTTACATATCTCAGCTCTGAAATTCCAGATTTAGACCAGTCCAATATTATTTTGTCCATTGCATTTTATATCATATAGCAGTCTAATTTGGTTTCAGCTCAGCTACTAGTAAGTCACAATTTCTTTTTCTTTTTTTTTCATCATCAGGTGAGATTTTTTTCTCAATAGTATGACTTAGTATCTCATAATTATGGCTTAGTACCTCATATGTGTTAGTATGTCATGAATATGAGTTATCTCATAATTGCTGGAGACATGGAAAAGTTACTGTGAGGTTTTCAGTTTGTCCAGCAGAGAGCAGTGCAGGTTAAGCCATAGTAGGAACAGAGTCCTATAGGCACATGTGGAAACACTGGTATATAAACAGTGATGTACTGTTAAATAAAAAGGACAGTAAACTAAGGCATACAGCGATCGATACAAACATGCTTTAGTGTTCTGTATGATAAAATTTAATAAGGAGACTGGTCAGTTGGTCAGTGGCTTTCACTGTTGTTCTGATTCACAAGAGGGATGTATTTTCAATTATTATGTTCATAAAGAAGAAGCCAGATCATTTCATCCCCTTAAAAAAATACAATACCAACATGTACTGGAGAAGAAAGCCTTCTGTGTTTGCAACCCTAACACCATTTAAAGTACAGAAGGTCCTACTGTATAGAACATAGGTTGTGGGAGGATGGGGGAATGGGTCCTAACTCGGTCTCCAAATTATTTTGGAGAAACTGGGGCCAGTTGCATAAAGCTAGTTTAAGACTAGTCTAAGCCTGAGACTGGTCTTAGATTCTCAGGTTGGACTAGGCTAATTAAGACTGTTACTTAAATATTACGACTGACTTATTTTGAGGTAGGAAAGATAGCCACCTTCCCTCTGGCTAATCTTGAGTTAAGAACTTTGTTGTTATGGCAACGAGTCGGCTAACTGTGAGTGGGAAGTTTAAATACTGAAGCTGTTTCATGAAAGATGGCAAATCTCTGTTTTTTGGAAAGACCTGAAGAAGAGAATGAGACAGAAACAACACATTAGAGATCTACAATAATCAAGAAGTTGTAGGAACCGGTAAATATAACTGGCCCCTGTTGTCTACTGGCTATATTATGTTGACAAAGCCTTCCTAAGTCCCTTAAGTATAGTACTTAAGTATAGGGCTTACTAAAATTAGGTGGCTGAAGAAAGTTATTTCTGTTTGATTGTCCTACACCAAAACAGCCTGTAAATCTGTTTTTGGGTTGCACAAAAAAAAAACTTTTTGAAAACCAATGCTGTAGAGTACAAAATAAGATGTTAGTCAATACACAACCACCAGTTTCACTAACAAAGAAAAACAGCCCAATAGCTGTTGTTTTTTTTGTCTTTTATGAAGGAACATACTAATACATGTACAGTGCCTTGCAAAAGTATTCATACCCCTTGAACTTTTCCACATTTTGTCACGTTACAAGCACAAACTTAAATGTATTTTATTGGGATTTTATGTGATAGACCAACACAAAGTAGTGCATAATTGTGAAGTGGAAGGAAAATGATACGTGGTGTTCAAGATTTTTTACAAATAAAAATCTGAAAAGTATGGCGTGCATATGTATTCAGCCCCCTTTACTCTGATACCCCTAAATAAAATCCAGTGCAACCAACTGCCTTCAGAAGTCACCTACTTAGTAAATAGAGTCCACCTGTGTGTACTTCAATCTCAGTATAAATACAGCTGTTCTGTGAAGGCCTCAGAGGTTTGTTAGAGAACATTAGTGAACAAACAGCATCATGAAGACTAAGGAACACACCAGACAGGTCAGGGATAAAGTTGTGGAGAAGTTTAAAGCAGGGTTAGGTTATAAAAACATATCCCAAGCTTTGAACATCTCACGGAGCACTGTTCAATCCATCATCCGAAAATGGAAAGCGTATGGCACAACTGCAAACCTACCAAGACATGGCCGTCCACCTAAACTGACAGGCCGGGCAAGGAGAGCATTAATCAGAGAAGCAGCCAAGAGGCCCATGGTAACTCTGGAGGAGCTGCAGAGATCCACAGCTCAGGTGGGAGAATCTGTCCACAGGACAACTATTAGTCGTGCACTCCACAAATCTGGCTTTTATGGAAGAGTGGCAAGAAGAAAGCCATTGTTGAAAGAAAGCAATAAGAAGTCCCGTTTGCAGTTTGCCACAAGCCATGTAGGGGACACAGCAAACATGTGGAAGAAGGTGCTCTGGTCAGATGAGACCAAAATTGAACTTTTTGGCCTACATGCAAAACGCTATGTGTGGCGGAAACCTAACACTGCGCATCAACCTGAACACACCATCCCCACCGTGAAACATGGTGGTGGCAGCATCATGCTGTGGGGATGCTTTTCTTCAGCAGGGACAGGGAAGCTGGTCAGAGTTGATGGGAAGATGGATGGAGCTAAATACAGGGCAATCCTGGAAGAAAACCTGTTAGAGGCTGCAAAAGACTTGAGACTGGGGCGGAGGTTCACCTTCCAGCAGGACAACGACCCTAAACATACAGCCAGAGCGACAATGGAATGGTTTAGATCAAAGCATATTCATGTGTTAGAATGGCCCAGTCAAAGTCCAGACCTAAATCCTATTGAGAATCTGTGGCAAGACTTGAAAATTGCTGTTCACAGACGCTCTCCATCCAATCTGACTGAACTGGAGCTATTTTGCAAAGAAGAATGGGCAAAGATTGCAGTCTCTAGATGTGCAAAGCTGGTAGAGACATACCCCAAAAGACTTGCAGCTGTAATTGCAGCGAAAGGTGGTTCGACAAAGTATTGACTCAGGGGGGCTGAATACATATGCACGCCACACTTTTCAGATTTTTATTTGTAAAAAATCTTGAACACCACGTATCATTTTCCTTCCACTTCACAATTATGCGCTACTTTGTGTTGGTCTATCACATAAAATCCCAATAAAATACATTTAAGTTTGTGCTTGTAACGTGACAAAATGTGGAAAAGCTCAAGGGGTATGAATACTTTTGCAAGGCACTGTAGATTAGTATTTGTAACATTAGACAATATTTAGTGTCTAAAAACATTTGCGACACAAATTTCATTTATTAAACTGTGTTTTGCAAGCTACAGTGCAGTCTGCACTGAGTGTATTAAATATAAAGTCCACCTTCGCTTTCCATGAAAGAACTGACCAGGTAAATCCAGGTGAAAGCTCTGATTCCCATATTGATTTGGAGATGGAGAGGAGGTTACAGAAGGTTTAAACATTCAGTCATGAAGGAGAGGAAAAGCTGAAAGAAGGATTTTTAAGCTTTGAGACAGCTGAGGAATGGTTTGTGCAAAAGGGGGGTAAACGCAATGCTATGCCCTAATATTTTGTCCACGTTTTGTATAGTACTGAAAAAAGGTCCATACACAGTACTCTGCTCAAGTATGGTATACAAGAGTAATATTAATTTATTAATACTTAAAAAAAGATATTTCTACTTACAGATAAGGGATTTTGTTAAGAGGAACACTACAATCCTTGACAACCAAAATGTCTCTCACTCTGAGAGGCAGCTGTTGGGCAATTCCATGAGCTTTTTTTACAGTGTGCTCAAAGGGTATGACACTACAAACACTTTTCACCTAAAGGAAACATGGGAAAGGGAACTCAACATAGAGATTACGGTTGATGAATGGAATGAAGCTTGGAAGAGTGCAAAAACCTTGAGTGTCTGTAACAGAGTAAAAGCAATTCAACTCAAGATTTTACACAGAGCTCACATATCCCCCTCCCAACGCCATAAGTTTAACATTGACTCCTCCCCCCAATGTCCCAAGTGTAAAATAGAGACAGGTAGTCTCACCCATTGCCTGTGGTCTTGCAGGAAAATACAGCAATTCTGGCAGATTATAGGGCAGGAAATTAATAAGATCCTATCTATTACTATAGAGTGTGATCCACTATACGTGCTATTTGGGATACCAAATGACTTTATTACTGATAAATATAAAGGGAAACTCTACAAAATGTTAACATTCTGTGCAAGAAAATGCATTCTTTTGAACTGGATAACAGACAAAATTCCATCTAAAACATATTGGCATACGGTCATACTTGAATATGTATCATTGGACTATTTGACATGCATGTTACATCGCAAAGACAATGTATTTCGTAGAACATGGGAGCCTTTTATGTCATATATTGGTTTAGATATCTCTGCTATTCTTACAAGAGGGTTTATGTAGTATGGACCTGTGTGATACCTGCTATTTAGCTATTTGTTATTTTTATTTTTATTTTATGTAATTCCTGAGTCACTTGTCTGTTTGAATGTGTGAGCCTGTGAGCCGAGATGTTCTGTGTTGTTTTGATTTTGTCCCTCTTTTAATTGTTTTTGTTGATGTGTGTTGCTTCGACGCAATCGTAATGTTTTCTGAATCAAAAATCAATAAACACATATACAGTACTGTGCAAAAGTCTTAGGCACCCTAGATTTTTTTATATACATTTCTTAGAAGTCTTAGATGTTTATTTGTTTTCTGCATTAGTGTGTCAGTAGACTGCTGTTTATTGTAAATTTTTGATATTCAGAAACTTTCGATTTCATTAGTTATCTTTGACATATGCCTAAGACTTTTGCACAGTACTGTATAAATTTAAAAAAAGGACATTTCAAGCGTGTGTGTGGTGTGTGAGCTGTACCTCTTTTTAACCAAAGAATATTTAGGCTAAGGGATTCTTTAAAATGGCTCTTCTTAGGTGTTAATGAATGTGCACAGCCTGGGAGCAGAGTCCAGTTGACTGTTCCTCCTCCATTATTTTGGATTCTGTCAAGTGCAGACTAGGGAAGTGTTCTTCCCTAGCTACACACGTAGATATTAGGGTTTAGCCGGTATGGATTTTTTATCTTATCACATGGGAAATTCATGTGGTTTTTCTGTAATGGTTGGATTGATGCTGCTCAATGTCTTTAAATTTGACCATTTTTCTACTGAAAACTTCCCCAAAACAAGTATTGTGTTTCCCCCAGAATTTTGTCAGGGTGGAAAAGCCTGTGAAACAGCATTTGGACCATCATGGGACATTAATTTATGCCCCCAAACTGTGGAACAACCAAAATATATCAAACAGGCGAGTTCAGTGAGCTCAAAGCCTATCTTTTTAACTTAGCATTTAATTAACATTGCCTTTTACCCTTTACAGTGTTTTTATTTCTCTGTTTTATTGTTTTAACCTTCAACTGCCTTCAAGATCGGAAATCACAGATAAACCCCTATGTAAAGCACTTTGTCATCATCTGTATGTAGGTGTAAGAGCTGTTCTTATTTTTATTTATTTCTATGTTTTAATATTATCCTTACCTATTTTATCTCTTGTTACTGTTTCTATGTTACTTTATAGTTGCTGTTGTTTGTGTTTGTGGCCAAAGGCTTGGTCGTCTGAGGACATATTTACAGATGTGTTGTTCCTGTCTTTATGACCCATTAAGGTACATGGAGGTTTCTTCCTATGTTCCAAGGCAATAGATAAGTCATATAGGCATAGATGGTCATTCCTGTGCTGGAATGTGGTAATAGAATAGGTATAGAGGTTCGCTCCTAAACTGGAGTTTTATTCATACCTATTTTTGTTTCTAGCTTTCTTTTTTAATGTCATTTTACTAGACAAATTTTGTCTTGCTTTTGCTTGTTTTTGATTTTGTTTGAAAATTTTGCTGTGGCTTGTAATTGTTTTAATCTATTTATTTTATGTAAAACACTTTGAGTTGCATTCTATGTATGAATGGTGCTATCAAAATAAATTTAAGTTATTAAAACCCCACTCACAAACCTGGGGTATTACTACTACTACTATAACTACTACTGCTGCTACTACTACTAATACTTGTGTGATATCTGGTCAAAATGTGAGAGAGTCAGTTCAGGTTAAAGGCTTCCCACAGACAACCAGTGCACTATTGATAAATTCTACAATAAATATGTGCTCCAGCAAATCCATCATGTCCATCATATCAGACTGGACCAGATCCCATTGTTAATAAAAGGACAATAACGGCCCGCACATTAGTCTGAGCCTTGTAGTAATATTGATAATGAGGCCCATTGACTGACCGGCCTTCTTTTGCTATCACTAGGCTGACTAGAATAACGTCTACTACAGAAATACTGTTATAATTCCTGATCATCTCTGTCATCCAGTTGCTTTATAGGAGCCAAACAAAAATGACAGGAAAGAAATACAATGGGAGCCTTGTCAATATTTCAGTATGGTAACTTATTTAGGCTGATCAAAACAAAAGATGAACTAAATAGCTTTGTCCTGTTTCATTAGCCATTGAAATGTCCCCTCTGTTAAGGCCAATAATTAAACACATCCATCTTTGTTAGCATTGATAGATTCTAGGGAACATGCGAGTACAAACATCTGTTTACTGTTATCCATCTTGGTTAAAGGGGACATATTGCCCTTGCAGAAAGAGATAGAAATTACAATATATCATCCATCCTCTTTTGAAGAAGATATTAACGGTCTTCTATAGATCTAGGATCTCAAAACTGAAACATTGTCCCACTAATGGTAATTCCCATGTGAATCTTATGAAACATTGGTTCATGGTCTGAATCTGGATTGAGTTAAAGTGTTTACACTGCATTGATCCAGCTTCTCCTTTATTCTGCCGTTCTCCGATCAACAACTGGGGGTGGTCTAGAGTGTTAAATATGGTTCCGATTATTGACAAACCAGCGAGAGAACAGAAAAATATGGTTATGATTATTGGTTATGATTGTAATTAGAGGAGGACAATTACACTGCTGTTGAAATACTGGGGGAATCTACTCATGGATGTGTGTGTGTGTGTATCTGCATGCTTCTGCCTGACCACACACTAGCAGAAAGACAAACACATTTAACTCTAGACTTTAACCAAGTCAACACCATGATCTGCGTGTTGCTGTGGGAAGATGGTTTATTGCTACATCTTCATCACCAGCTGTCATAAAGATCTTGCATACAATCTCTCGGATACATATGAGGACACTGGATTGTTTTACACCCAGATGAGCTGCATCTCTTTATAGCATTAGAAGTTCTAAACCAGAAAATGCATACATACCCCATGTAGTCGGTCTTCCAGGTTTCATGTATTTGCTCTGTTGTTTCTAGCTTCAGGAAAGGCTTGGCCTATTCTAGAATGAACTGATAAAACTATGTGAAACTGTGTTTTAAGAAGTAATGTGAAGGGGAATTAAGTAATTTATGACTTGACCAAGGAACTGCACCAACATCAACAGGTTTCTGGTACTGCTTACGGTGGGCTATTATTGAGGTCGCATTTTCCCAATAGAGTTAATTGAAAATCATGAGCTAGACTTTCTTTTTCTTACAGAGGCTTGGCTGGCTACTTAATTCCCCTTTACAAAACACAGAAACAGAGATTCAAAACACTTACTAACCGACCCTCATTCAGGTCTACATTCCTTCTCGTTCACTACTCTCTGCCAAGGAGTGGCGCCTGGTGCTGCCACCACAACAAGGCCCTAAGTCTCTATCCAGACTCTTCTCTTCTGTGGTTCCTCGGTGGTGGAACGAGTTACCAAAATCCATTCGATCCGCAGAGTCCCTCTCGATCTTTGAGAAAAGGCTAAAGACCCAGGGTACGGTTGCACAAAACACCTTAAGTTAAAATTTTCCTTAAAGTCCAAGTTAAGGTTTCCTTAAAATAAAATCGGTTGCACAAAACACCCTTAAGTCTTCTCCCTAAGGTTTCCTTAAAATATTCACTTAAGTATTTAAGGTTTTCTCCTTATCTTGGTCTTATACTTAAGGAGTCCCTTAAAGTTAGTTAAACCGTTGCACAAAAGACCTTAGCAACCAAAGTAAGGAAAAAAACGTAAGGTACCTCTGACTCTATCTTAACCGCAACATGGCCGAGTTTATGGCGATAAATGAAGAAGTTGTCGTATTTTTTTTGGACCTCTTGGATGGACCTCTTCACCAGACTTCTTCAATTAATTTTCGTTGCAATTTCCTCCCACATTCGTTGTTTTCTGTTTGCTGTTATTTGCGGATCAAAGAAGTATAATCTTTTCCTCCTCTGACCAATTTGGTGTTCTTGTCTTCTTTTCTTCTGCCATTTTTTTTTACTATCTTTGTGAGACGATAACAGGTGAGGTGATAACAGGTATCACAAGCGCAAGTGCAAGCAAACAAACGGTCTCCATGGAAACTGTCGAATTTTACCGCTGTAAAATCTCTTGCAATGCAGTAAATGCCTTAACGTTTTTCCTTAACTAAGGAAACCTTTTAAGGGATTTTGTGCAACACCCTTAAGTAGTCCCTCAGCTAAGGAGAAATTAAGCCTTAAGTGTCATACTTGAGCCCCAGCTCTTTAGTGAACACCTTCTCACCTGATGGACTGCGTAATTACTAATAAAAAAATATCTATAAAAACCTAAAAATCTTTATCTGCTTCTATGTACTGCCTCTAGAACTTAGGACTAGAACTTAGCTTCATGGCACTTACTCTCCTGACTAGATCCTTGCTTGTGCTGCATTAAAATCTCATGTGTACGTCGCTTTGGATAAAAGCGTCTGCCCAATGGGAAATTGTAAATTGTAAGTTTCAAGTTTTACCTTAAGTTCAAGTTATACCTTGCACTGCATCTCAAGGGCCATCAGTCTGTTCTGTTAATGGTTATCTCCCGCCTACCTACACATGACGCAGGTTTTCTTGATGAGTTTGGAGACCTGCTTTCCAGGATTTCAACCGATTTTGACCATATTGTACTAACGTGATTGTAGTATTCATATGGATGAGCCTACAGATCCTAAAACCACAGAATTTACAGTGCTCCTCAACTCCTTCAACTTCATGCACAAAATTTCAAGCTTGCCGTAATTTATGAGCATATGTTTGGAGCGCTTATTTCCTTCACTGATCACAAATTTGGTGCAGGCAAATCGGCACAACTCATTTTGTTGCTTTCCAGATAGCTGTTAGCCACTGTATAAATAAAACTCTTCCTTTACCCATTATTCTGTCACACTGCAGACAGCTGCTCCTGAGGACCGCTAGATGGCAGCTTAATCCTTTCGTTGTTTTCCCTGGTTTTAAATAGGTTTGACTGTTTCCACCATTTTTCAGTAGCATATACTGTGTTTGTGCGGGTTTTTGCTCAATCTTGAGTTCCTTAGCCTATCCCATTCTATCCTGTTATTATCTGATTGCTGTGTTGACCCGCGTCTGCCTGACCTCGCATTCTGCCTGCCGACTCCAGTAAAGTCTACTTGATCCCTGTACTTTTGCCTCCTGTTGTTATCTTGTTATCGCATTTGGGTTCACTCCCTGGCTTGTGTCATATTCACAGCGAAATTTATTTTTATTTATTTAACCTTTATTTAACCAGGAGTGGAGTCTCATTGAGATTCAAAATCTATTTTTTAAGAGTGTCCTGGCCAAGACAGGCAGCAGCACAGTTATACAGTTGCAGACATAAAACAAACATATAACAATTTAAAACGAAAACAAAGAACAAATTACAGAATCATAAGATATCAAAAAACATTCATCAACATGCAAAACATCTACAGCCAGATGTGCTTGCTTCCAAGTCATTTAGAAACACTTTAAATGCATCCAGTGAGACCAGCTCCCGAAGATTCAGGTAATTTTGCAACTGATTCCAAGCAGAGGGAGCAGCATACCTAAACGCCCTTTTTCCCAGTTCAGTACGGACTTTAGGGACAGTTAGTAGGAATAAGTCCTGGGAGCGAAGACAATAACTTCCCGTACTTTTTTGAAGGATGTAGATCCGTAGGTAAGATGGAAGCAGACCAAGAATAGCCTTATAAATAAGGATATGCCAATGGTTAAGTCTGCGGGTGGACAAGGCAGACCATCCAACCCGAGCATACAAAGAGCAATGGTGAGTAAGGGCTTCAAAATTTGTAATAAATCTCAGTGCTCCATGGGAGACAGTATCCAGCATGTACATAACATCGCCATAGTCCAGCACAGACATAAAGGTGGCAGCAACAAGTCTCCTTTTGGCCTCAAAGGAAAAACAAGACTTGTTTCTAAAATAAAAACCCAATTTCAACTTCAGTTTTTTCACCAGTTGCTGAATGTGAGGCTTAAATGAGAGAGAATCATCAATTACAATTCCTAGATATTTGTATTTAGATACAGACTCAATCTCAGAGCCCTGAAAAGTGGTGATAGATGGGAGGTTCAGTACTCCTGTACTTGTGTGGGATCACAGTCGGAACAGATTCGGAACAGGTTCTCAGACCAAACAAAACTGGTTTGGAAGCACAGTGAGAAACCTCGCTCTTTTAGCAAGGTCTCAGTCAGATTGCTGTGTACTCATATGGACAAACAGAGTGAACTAAGGAAGAAACCAGTCCAGGTTTTGATAATTGCAAGTAAGCTGGTTTTGGGTCAACACATTTAAACATAACTGGGTCAGAGTAAGCCAGTAAGATTCCTGGCTTACTCATTAAAAAGATACTGTGGCATGGAAACATCTCACAGCTTTCATTTTTGGTTTTCACCATCTGTGACTCAAACAGCATTATGGGTACAACATTCAAGATCAAAGTAATCCAGCGCACACCAGGATTGTTCAAATCGACTTTTTTGTTTAATTCATATAAAATATTGGGGCGAACAACTCATTTCACACTGTGGCTTCTTCAGGTTCGCTCTTCACTTGATTGGCATCAGGTGTTGGTTTACAAAGACTTTCTGTGCCAACAGGTGGTAATAATTCCAGATCATGTGACAACATGAATTCCAGATCATGTGACAACAGAAGTCATTACTACATCACAACATCAGTTTTACATTACTTACAGTATTTGATGAGACAAACACACAAGGTAACGATAACAAATATAACAATAACAAATATCATCATGGTCGAACTGTCACAATATCAAAATATCAAAATATTGTGGTCAAACTATTTCTACTTCACACACTACAAGTACCATTTCCACAGATGAGGCCACAAATTGGCAACAATATCATCACAACACAACTCTACATAGTCATCTAATGCCTTATATAAGGTAGAGGAAGGGGTCAGTATCGGGGGAGATCTATAGTGCCTCATCTCTTTTTTATAGGGGAAGGGGTCAGTGCCAGGGGAGATCTATAGTGCCTCATCTCTCCATAAGGAATCACCTGAGATACAAAGACAGGTATGTTAATAGATCATAAAAAGCATTTCGATGTCAACAAACACATGGGAGCAGTACTTACTATTACTATTGGGATCATCATTGCTTTCCACTGTATATGAAGTAAGCTACTATTGGTCAGTCTACCACTCTATCCCTTCTCCATCACTCCTCCTATTCTTTCATACGACCTTCATCACTCCTACTCCATCACTCTTCCATCACTCCTCCCACTCCATCATCCCTCCATCCCTCCTGCTACTCCTCCATCACTCTTCCTACGCCCCATCACTCCTCCATCCCTCCTCCATCCAGCCCTGGCGCCAGAGCAAATCAATAGAGAGGGCATTTGATTTACATGGAGGGGCCCAGGAAAGCACCGCAGCGGATGCACATATAACACACGCCGCACAAATACGCATTTATAAATAGACAACAGCATTATGTAAAGGTGTGCAAATACGCACAAATAAACAACATTAATAACAGCATTGCTTAGGCCCTACACTTGTCCAACCACACTGACCACAGGCAAACAAATACATACAATATAGAGCTACAACACCATGAACTACAGCACTGAGCACATGAAAATATTCTTATTCTTTTTTGCGAACCAATTCCTGATATCCATTTTGATTTTAATTTTTTTTTTTTAAAGAATTACAGGACCCGGGCTACTAGTTCTCACACACTTTCAGATTTGCCCGGGCAATGGCATAGCTCAATACTGTTTACCTAACTCTACCCACCAACTTAATTGAAACCTCAAAAGTGACAGGTCTAAATTAAAAATCAATCAAAAATTGCCTATATGACTTGTATTTGATTTACTTTAACAATATATTTATTTTTGTAATTCTGGATAAATATCATATATTATAGCATTAAAAATCACTCCTGCAAGATTTCAATAAAACACATTTTATTTGGGGGCAGGCCCACCCACAACGCCAGGCCTGCCTCCACCCATCCTCCTACTGCTACATCACTCTTACTGCTCCATCACTCGTTCATCACTCCTCCTACTGCGCCATCGCTCTTACTCTTCTATCACTCCTCTATCCCTCCTCCTACTGCTTCATCACTCCTCTATCATCATTCTACTGCTCCATCACTCCTCCATCCCTCCTCCTACTGCTCCATCCCTCCTCCATCACTCCTCCTACTGCTTCATCACTCCTCTATCATCCTTCTACTGCTCCATCACTCCTCCATCCCTCCTC
This sequence comes from Centroberyx affinis, assembly GCF_046629955.1. Lineage (NCBI taxonomy): Eukaryota > Metazoa > Chordata > Actinopteri > Beryciformes > Berycidae > Centroberyx > Centroberyx affinis. The sequence goes on along the minus strand of NW_027278860.1, from coordinate 47,839 downwards.
CTACTGCTTCATCACTCTATCATCCTTCTACTGCTCCATCCCTCCTCCTACTGCTCCATCCTTCCTCCATCCCTCCTCCTACTGCTCCATCACTCTTCCTCCATCTTTGCCATCTCTCTTTCCTACTCTGCCAGACTCTTAACAGACTACAACTGTGTATGTTTGTTTAAACAAGAAAACAGAGACCTTACCTTACACACACGTGCGCGCGCGCACGCACACACACACACACACACACAGTGTGTTTAAGTTGAGAGTGTGTGTGTGTCTGCTAGTTCTCACTCTGCTAATGTCAACAGCTGGGTACACACACACACAGGGCCTAACTGCTCTAGTTAATTGCCTGTAGCAGATGGGGTTAGGTTAGGTCGTGTGTGTGTGTGTGTGTGTGTGTGTGTGTGTGTGTGCCCAGCTATTGACGTTAGCAGAGTAAGAACTAGCAGATGACAGAATGGATATGAACCCTGCACACAGACTCAACATGCCCTTAGCGCACGCACACACACACACACACACACACACACACACACACACACACACACACACGTACAGCCACACACTCTCAACTTAAAACCAACAAATACAGACATACAGTCCTGACTAGTAAAACACTACCTGCCCTCCACAGCACCGCTTACACACACACACTAGATGACACACAGTCATCTAGTCATGCAGATTTTGGAATGGAATGACTTGTCTAGTCTATTTATATAGCACTTTATCGCAGTCACATCATATCACAGAAGTCTCAAAGGGCTTTACATACCATCATATACATGTCATTTACCATACTACATTATACATATACATACTACACACTGTATATACAGTACATACTTCCTGTATATTGACCTAATATGACCCAATATGTATTTATTGTTTACTACATCATATACTAGATTGTATACATCATATACCATACTACACACAAAAAAACTCATGTCTGAACAATTTAGAGTCATATTTGGGGACTGTGGGAACGCAAACACAGGGAGAACATGCAAACTCCACACAGAAAGGACCGGGGCGGAGATTCAAACCCCCAGTTTCCCCAGAATCTCATTCTTGTCGGGGTGGAAAAGCCTCTGAAGCAGCATTTAGACCAGGAATACTCAAATAGCTCAACCACATCAGTTACCATATAACTCGCAATTATGCATGTATTGTCTCAGTATTATAAACTTCTTTTAACTGCCACATAGTCATCTGAACTCCATTAGTACACACTGAACCTGTTTCCATTATGTAGGCTACATCAGTAGACATGGAACTAAATATATACAAGAGCAGTGAATTGATGTGCATGAGATAAAACAGTATGTACCTTGTTAGTGGGAGGGGTGGCATCTCCGCTCCATAGCTTATTGAACACAGGCTTGTGAGATGTAAGATTTTTGTTCTCTTTCTGCTCTTTATGGAACTCTAAAGATCGGTCCCCAAAGACTTCAGTTTTTTTGGAGAACACTGCTACGAAGTTGTGCTGGGAAGCTCAGTGATTGTTTTATGGACTAACAAACTTCACCAGAGTTTCGACTGGCATGAGGGTGAGTTGATAATGACTGAATTTTCATTTTTGGGTGAACTATTCCTTTACAGTTTTTTTCAAACGCTAACAAGCATCAGTCAATACTGAAGCCACTTTTTCAAAACTCTTCATACAGTCTGCATTACCAACATGCATCTTGGCCAAACAGTTAATCTCACCTCCAAAACTCAAACCACCAAAACACTTCATACATGTCTCAAAATAAGCTCGTTCCACCATAACACTGGCAACAATTCTCACTCAGAAAGCATACATTGTCACTCATAACGCACTGACCTAAAAACACTAACAACAGGGAGGATTATGATGAACTTTTATCTTTGAAGTTTGAATGATTTTTCACATAAATCAGTATTTCATTATAGAATAACACCTTTTCACTTTATTGACTGTACTAAAGTATATGTAACAAGAATTAATCAGAAATGCAGCAATTTACTTCAGTATCCTTTATTTATTTATTTTTTTTTTATTTTTTTTTTTTTATGTAATTTACTTGTGAAAAATAAAAAGTTGAAACAAAAAAAACTATTTCCTGAAATTCCAGGGCTGCAATAATACAGTAATTACAAAAAAACCATCAACAACATGTATAGTTTTGTCTGTTTGGTAACGAGACTAAAAGCTTTCAGCTGTGTTTGGAATGATTATTATTTCATTTTACTGTAAATATTCTGCTAAGATTTTCTATATATGCTAAGATATTTCTATATATATACTGTATATATCTATATATACCATATTGAAATATGGTCACTGCAGAATGATGGCAAACAGAAATCTGTTCATCAATCTGTTTTGAATGTGTTTTTAACAGTTTTGAAAACAGTGTGTTAACATTTGAAAAATGTGCTGCAAATATATAGTGTTTTGCAGGTGGTGGAGTATGAATGATTAAAGAGTTCATGGATTTTGGAAAATGTGGTCATTGAATGCATTTTGTGTGAAAGCAATGAAAAATGATTCACAGTTTGGTCCACATGGACTTCTGTTTCGCTGACTGTGTGAAGAGTTTTGACCATGTGACTTCAGTTTTGAATAATGCATGTTAGCAATCAAAAAAAAACTGCAATTTACTTTTTCCCCATTTATTCAAGTATGCTATAATGTATTCTTGCTATGATGTTTGCTATGAATTCATGTCAAAGAGACGTGAGAGTGATAAGGTCATTCAATCTTTCTCTCCTCCTCCCTCTCCTCCTGCCCCTCCTCCCCTCTCCTCCTCCTGCCCCTCCTCCCCAGCCTCCTCCTCCCTCCCCTCTCCTGTCTTCTCCTCTCCTCTCCTACACTGTTGTGATTCAGGCTCAGGGCATCGAGGCGGCAGCATCCCGGGACAATACAGCTGCTTCCCACTGCTACTTGAGGATACTACTACTTCCCAGTACTAGCTGTAGGATTTCTGCTTCTCTTCCATAGCAACTTACTGCTAGTATCTGCTACTACTTACTACTACAAAGTGGTCCATTCTCTTGTACGGCTACAACTACACATCCAAAGGACACTACAGCAACTTACTTTAAGTTGAAATGCTTTGAGACTTGCTCCTAAATGAGAGTGGAATTTCTTCATTTTCTCATTGGTATACAACAGAAACCTAATTTAACCTGGACACTGCAGAGGGCTACCGCTGCTGTAATCATCAGAGGAGAAAACACTATGGGTTCAGGCAGCTTCATGCTACTAATTTTACTACTACAACGGTGTACTATACAGCAGACTATACTGGTATAGCTGCTATTAGAGAATACAACTCTGGCAGAGGACACTGCAGCATCACACTTCGCTGCCACTACAACAGATAACGCAGCACAACTCATGGGACAATACAACTAATGCTTCATCTACAGGATAAGCTTTGGATTCTGCTTCCAGCATATGGACCAGTCTGCAGGGCCAGTCTGGGTTGTGGGCTCTGGCTACAATATGTGGTCCGATTCCTGGTAATTCACTGGTTCTGGTTCTAGTTACACATCGGTCCATGAGGTTTGGGAAGAGTGTGTGTGTGTCCTTTATAACCAGGATACTGAGAGTATCCATTACCGGAGAGGCAAATGTTCTGTTTTTTATTTTCTCGCTCTCCTTTCTTCACTCTCTCACAGTGTCTCTCTCTTTCAATCACTCACTCTGTGTCTGTCTCTTTGGATTTATTTGGAGCGTAAAGCAGTGAGAAGCCTGGTGTTGCAATCAGAGAGACCTGAAGGATCGTTCTGTCTATCCTTGTGGCTTTGGGACTCTCGCTTTTCCTCTCTTCCTCTGCTATCTGCCCATTCTGCAGTCCGTCGTAACAAAACCAGATCTCTGCTCTGAAACCAGGCCGGTCCCTAGTGTAGAGAGTGTGTGTATATATGTGGGTGTGTGTGTCCATATTACAGCGGTGTGTGTGTGTGTGCATAAGCTCTAAGCATGTGTACGAATGTGTCTAAGTGTAAGCATGTTTGATGTGAATGTGTATAAGCTGTGTATTGGAGCAGTGTGTGTGTGCAGTGTCTATCAGCATGGACAAGTGTTTCTGTAAGAGGTGCAGAGTTACTGGGTTTGCAGAACTGAGAGAATGAGAGATAGAGATAGAGAGACTAGTGGAAATAGTTCTTGATAAAACTACTCCTCTCTTAGTTTAGCTTCATATCCGTCACTGCCCTATGAAACAAAGTACAGGTTTAAATTCATCCATGCTTCATAAAACTACTCTACGACTGTACCTTATGCTGCCCGGCAACCTGAGTCTTTAAGTGTGTGTATGTGAGTGTGTGTGTGTCTCGAGCGGTATCTGTGAACTATGGGTCAACTGCTGTTATTATTTGTTAAGCAGCCAGTCTATGGGCCGCGATACCGTTTACAGCAGATGAACAGAACCTGGTTTGGATCCTGATACCGACCTGGTAGAAACCTCTTTAGAACCAGAACCACTGGAAAGGACTGGATTGGACTGAACTGGAGTGAATTTCCACTGGATTGGACCTACGCAAGGGCTGTTTTCCCCAGCAGAACCAGGATATTTGCCACATGATTTTACCAGTTTCTGTGGACTCTCCTGGACAAGGTCTTTCTCTCTCCTGGGTTGCTCTGGCCTGGAATCTGGCTTATGGGCCAGCAGGAGCTCTAACAGTGTTTTTGAATATTTTGCCTCAACTGAACTGAACTGGTCTGGCCTGGACTGGACCTGAAGAACCAGGATATTTTATTGACCCATTAACTCCTGCTTCCCTGGTTCTGTGGATTCAACTGGAACCAGTCACCCTCTCCAAACTCCCAGTCTGAGGCTGAATACAGTGGTACTGGTTGGGAGAGACGTGGTGGGATCAACTGGGCCAAAGGTAAGAACTTCAACCAGCCTGTTGGGTATTGGAGCATCCTGACAAGTAGATAAAGATTATGGTGGCAGGGAGGGTGGATGGGTGGACAGGTGGATGCATTTACCTTCAACTCCGACAACTCAGGTTCAATTTGCAACTTATGAAGAAGTTTTCTACTGAGTGAGTGGCGTTTTCATTTTTCGCTAAACTTTTTTTAATTTAACCATAACCAAAACCTTACCCTAACCTTAAAGAGTAACTAAACCCCACCTAAATCTGTGGTGAAGCCTGACACCTAATGGTGAAAAGTAGGGTACTGAACTGGTCAACTGCTATTGGCTGGTCTCTGTGCCCTGTGATGTCACCCTGTATAGCAGTGGTTCTCAACGTGGGGTCCGGGGACCACCAGGGGTCCTTGAGGGCATTCCAGAGGGTCCCCAGCAAATTGATGAATTGTTAAACTTCATTATTTTGTCATTTTAGAATGACTATTTTGATCATAGTTTCACTGTTATCTCTCTACCTACAGTACAGATAGTCATGGAATTCTGTACAAAATCATATCTGACAATAAAAATATTCTCAGATTTGGGTCCGAGAGACAAAATCTCATCAAATGGGGGTCCGTGGCCCTAATGTGGACTAAATTAGGGGTCCTTGATATGAAAAAGGTTGAGAACCACTGATCTATAGAGTACAACAGGTGGTGACATCACCTGGCACAAAGACCAGCCAATAGGAGAAGGCCAGTTCAGTACCCTACTTCTCACCATTAGGTGTCAGGCTTCACCAAAGATTTGGGTTTGGGGTTTAGTTACTCTTTAACCAAATTGTTTTAGTTGCCTAACCTTAAACAAAGATTTAGTTGCAGAAACCTAACCCTAACTCTAACCTTTACCAAAGTTGTTTTACTTGCCTAAACTTAAGCTAAGCTTTTCATGTGACGAACTAGAGAAAATGGTGTGTTCAATTAATACTACTGTCACATAATCCTTTCATCGTCACATTATTTGTGTCCACAAGACAAAATTTGCGTTTTTGGCATTTGTTCTATGTTAGTTGACATTTGTTATAATTAAAGGCCAAAATGTAAAACTTTGAGAGGCAACCTGATCTCACACAAATACGTGAAATGAATGCGACTTGTTAATGTGTTGGTGGCACGTAAAGTGTTAAAATTCTGCGTTCCCAGCCCGAAAGGAGGCCCGAATATACACAGGAAGTAGTCCCATGTTAAAGTAGCACAGTGGAAAATAAGGGTGTGGTGGCGGTGGTCATATGCATTTGCCTTCAAAGCAGGTGACAGGGGTTTGATTCCCAGCTTGTACGAAGGAAATTTTTACCAGTCAAATTTTTTATTTTAGTTTTTCTTATTAAACCAAAACAAAAGCCTTTCCCTGACCTTAACCAAAGTTGTTTTACTTTGCAACTTTGCAAACGTAACCATTAACCAACCTTTAGCTGAAAATGTGTGTCCAATTCGTGTTATTGTTACAGATTCCAGTCTGTGTCATTGTCACAGAATCCAATTCGTGATGGAGGAATGAGTTTGTATTCATGTCACAACTTTTTATGAGGTCATGTTGTTAAAAGGCCATAGTTCCTACTCTGTAAGTCCAATGATACTGACATCACACTTGCTACACACATCTGGCTATCCTTACTCTACAACTACAACTTACTCTACAAAGTGTTTTTCTCTAAGGCTTTTTTTGAGAGGGAGGGGGACACAAATACCAAAAATGGCATGGCCTAGCACGTATTTGGCCCTAAATCTATGATTGTCTGTCCAGTCATAACAAAACATGGTAGATATATTTAACAAAGGTGTTGAACTATGTCTGTAGTGAAATGCATGGGCGCAGCGGTGAGATGCATCACCCCCACAGGTTTAGTCAAAATTGGATCAGTGGTGTCTGAGATATGATGCATAACAGCACACAAATGAATCCACAGACAAAGACCAGACTCTGTACTGTACAAGCATTGGGTAACATTATCCCAAACAGTGACAACATCCTGTTTACTGTTGCCTTCCTTCACACATAAGCTTACTTTATTATTTCATTGAACATACAGAAGTTCACTGTTATTCATCTTTGTTGTCCACATACCATGGCCCTGGCACTAACAGTTCCAACTATTTCAGCTTCAGCATTTTATAATATTTAAAGTATTTTAATTGAATGTAGCTGTGCACAGGTCCGTTACACTACAGACAGAGTAGGGCTGGGATCAATTTACTTTCAATAAACAATTCAGGAAGTAGATTTTCTTTATTCAAGTACTTTCTGCGATTTCTGACATGAGAAGGTTTCATATCCAAACTATTGAGAAATATCTGAGAATGAAAGTGCTCTTGTTTGGAAATAGTTTCTACCTACATTTGGATTCATTTTAAAGTAAATTGACCCCAGCTCTACAGCACGGGAGGCAGGATGGCAATCAGCCTGTATGAACACATGCTGAACTGAACAGAAAACATACATACTGCACACGCACAGCTGACAGGGCTGTAGCTGCAGGGTTCATTTAGCGTGGGAATGGAGGGGTTGAACTCACATCATGTACTCTACTAGTCCTGATATCTCTGAGAGAGCAACAACAGCTCTGGTCCAGCCCCTTACTTTTATTGCATATGCATATGTTCTGCCAGAGAAGATGTTATAATATTTCCATGCCAGTAGTCCATAAGCCAAAGTGCCCTGGAGGGTTTTCTATCCCCATTTTCCGGTAGTTTTATCTGATGTAGTGGTGAGCTGTGGTTAGGCAGTATGGAAGACTATCAGCTTGTTGGACAAGTGGCCAATCACACTGTCACTGTGACAGCTGGCCTACTGCTGACTGGACTACAGCCATACATAGACACTGTCGGGTCATTGCAGTTTTCACTTGCAGCCATATTAACTCCAGCAACACTTGCAGTACTGAAAACAAAGAACAAAAAACTGGCTTTAGTGTGATACAGTCTACTGAAAACTGTCCAGAATATGTTGGTAAACCTCAGTTAACAGCCTCAGTAACGCAAGTGCTGCTGACAACCTCTCAGTACTGCCACTGCTACTGGAATCTCCTGTTTCCCAGTGTTACCCACCCAGCCCATTGCACCTTGTTAGTGGGTAAAGCTGTGCCAGAAGACCATTTCAGTCACATTATCTCCACAATCCTTCTCCACGGCTGTTGCTGCATAGCTGGTGATTCTATGCCAGCTGATCTCTAGCATGTTGGCCGTCACGCCATGCTGCTGTTAGGACACTGTTCCATATTTACAGCCAACACTTGTACATTCCAAAGAAGAAGCAGCAACATGGAGATCACAGTGCAACCTAGACTAGCTGTCTATCTGTATGGCTCTGTGATAGAATAACTGCAATGTAGCCTGGCTAGAATGAGGACCATTCATTGTGCTTATGGAAACACAAAAAAACTGAATACCTAATGTGTGTGTGTGTGTGTGTGTGTGTATGATTGGAAGTCAGAGGAGGGTAGGATTTTGGGGCTAAATCCAAAACAAGTCAGGGAATGATTCCCACTATCTAGTTTGCATAAGTAAATATTAAAACAATTAGGCAGGATCTTATGCCAGAATCAGGCCAGATACTCATGCAAACACCTAAGTGAAATAACAGCTTCTGTTCTTCCCACGGCGCAGCTGAGGGCATCACGAGGCTAATTCAGGTCAAGCAGGCAGTCAGTCAGGCAGTCAGTCAGTCAATCAGGCAGTCAGTCAGTCAGTCAGGCAGGCAGTCAGGCAGGCAGTCAGTCAGTCAGTCAGGCAGTCAGTCAGTCAGTCAGTCAGTCAGTCAGGCAGTCAGTCAGTCAGTCAGGCAGTCAGGCAGTCAGTCAGTCAGTCAGGCAGTCAGTCAGTCAGTCAGTCAGTCAGGCAGTCAGTCAGTCAGTCAGTCAGGTAACGCAGATGGCCTCTAGAGGGCATTTTTGACTGTGCAATGCAGTGTTTCCCATACAGAGGCACAAAATCAAAAGTTGCTCACTCAAAAGAAATCAATCTAAGTCGATCTCTTATGCTCTAATCACGTCATGTCTGTAATTTGGAGATGTACAGACAGCAGACTAGCAGCATTGAACTCAATCCACAGAGCCTCCCGGTGTGAAAACAGAAGTGAAACTTTAAGAGTAACTAAACCCCACCTAAACCTGTGGTGAAGCCTGACACCTAATGGTGAAAAGTAGGGTATTGAACTGGTCATCTGCTATTGGCTGGTCTCTGCGCCCTGTGATGTCACCCTCTATAGAGTACAACAGGTGGTGACATCACCTGGCACAAAGACTAGCCAATAGGAGAAGGCCAGTTCAATACCCTACTTTTCACCATTAGTTGTCAGGCTTCACCAAAGATTTGGGTTTGGGGTTTAGTTACTCTTTAACATTCCACAGTCAGTAACGGGGATTTGCAGACAGTAACTCATCTTCGCTGCCATACAGACTTTTACGGTAGGTGCCTTTAACATTACCTTGTGGTATTTAAGTAACGTTAGTGGAATTAGATAATTTAACCGTGTCGCAGTGCATAGAATTTAATACACACCGTGGGTCTGTACAGGATCTGCACTTGTTTACAAGAACAGAACGGAGTAACTATTCCACCAGGATCAAGTCAATTATATGTTCTCACAATCTTAATCAGTCTTAATCAATCATTAGTCTTAGCCATGCTTAGAGTAAAATGCATACCAGACATTGGTTATTGTTTATTTTAGTATTTGCTAACCTACATTTGGATATAGCTACAGAACGGTCTGGCATACCAAGCTACACTGTTGCCAACGGAGCAGAAAAGTGTTGCCCGGGTGGCTTGTGGTTCATGTCGTCGTCACGCTGGCTGCACCAACTGATGTCATTTGTCTCATTTTTATTTTATTTGGCAAATACTCGTTCTTCTAATTCATCAAGTAAACAATAATAACGTAAATATAATGACCCTACCGTGACTTGGTCGCGCTTCACCGCGTCATCAGAGCGTGGAAAAAAGTTGAAGCCAACTGAACTTCAGTTTGTAGCTGCGCTCGCCCGACACGCTGCTACATGTTACGCTCTGCCGTTTGTAGCGTCGTGATGCCGGCTTCCATTGAAAATGAATGACGTCCTGTCACTTTGTAGCCCGTAGTCTGAACGCACCATTAGTGTCCTCTAACTTTACCACAAAATGATATTTATGTAAAGTATAGGGCTGAGTATAGTTAGGATTTTACTGTGATTCCAGTGTCATTTTCGTTTCTTCTTATCGATCTGATTCTTAATCGATTCCCTTATCGAGTCCTACTGTATACAGGGGTAATTTCTGGGGTAAAAGCCTACATACAGCCTTAGTGGAGTCAACTTTGTTTTATTACTCAAGACAGACGTTGTGTAGAGTTTCTTTTGTCTCAGAATTACTTTTCAAAACAACTAAGGCACATTTGGCCTAATGACTTGAGAGAATAAAGTACAAGAACAAGTGAAAAGAATTCAAGTAATTGGGGTCAACATCACAGAACAAAAACAAAAAACATTGCAACTGACTATTTACCACATTATTGGGTCATTCAAGCACACTCTACCCATAATTACAATATTTCTGACAGCATTTGAAGGCAGCATCTGCTTGCTACTATAGTTACTGTAGCTACTGATGGTTGGCACGGTGCAGAACAAGGACGGCTTGCAGATAATTAAGTAAATATCGGACTTTTGGCTGCCCAGTGCAATTGTTTGGCTTCAGAACACAAGGATTATGCTGCTGAACTGAATGGAGTAATTTTATGGCGTTTTTATTTGCCGATTTTGGAACTCTAAAGAAGTACAATCCAGCAACTTCTACTGTTTTGAAGGTGGCTGTATGTTAAATGGACATACTAACTTCACTGGTGTTTCGACCCTGGTTTTGACTGACATGAGGGTGAGTACATACGTGACCCGCCAGCATCAAATTCCATCATTGTTTGTGATTGACAGCACACTGAGAGGTAGGGCTGAACAATTAATCAAAATTTTATCGAAATATGGCCTACTACAATTTTCAAATCGCAGGAGGCGCAATATTTGTTAAAGGTGAAATGTGTGTCAAAATACCATTTTAAATGAAATATTGTCGTGCTGCAGAGATGTCCTGGCCTACACATCATATTCTACAGACTTAAGAAAACATCTTTGTTTGGTACAGATCCCCGCAAAAATCGCACCATAATCATTTTAATACGTTTTTCAATGAAAATGAGAATAATGACATAAAAAGTATCATTCCCTCTAATATCGCAAATCATATCGCAATTGCAATATCAGTCAAAATAATCGCAATTAGATATTTTTTCAAAATCGTTCAGCCCTACTGAGAGGGTCAACAAGGTTGTTGCACAGCTACTGGAGAAGCATCCAGCTGTTCAAAATGCTTAAAGCTGAAATAAGCAAACACTGCAACACATTTGTAAACAAGCTCACACCAAAGCCATTCTCCCACTGCACTACGGAGGCCAATCAAGGACAAATATTGCAAAGCACTGTGCGTAAAGGCTAATAGCGAAACTAAACGTACCTTTGCCAGGCCTTTCTCCCACTGAAGGTTATGAGTGCCACAAACAATGACAAGTGAAGAGGTAGGTAGCAAGTTTAATAGTTTACTCCCTCACTTCAACGATTACGTCATTACGAGAACATTTTCAGGAATGGGAGGGTGAGGGCCGCGAGGGAGGTGCCAAGCTAGTTAAAAAAAAAACTGGAGTGGGATGAGATTTGTTCCAGACCAGAATTTGACAACATGCTTTAGAAAAGCAAAAAGAATGAGCCCCTTAACCAACATGTAAAATCACCACATTTTAGATGTATGACATGCCCTTTTAAAATTGCTGACAGTTCTTCAAAACCATTTTAATACATTCTGACTGCTCATGATGTTCATTTTTTTCAGAAATTGTTCTCAAATTTTAAAAATGTCATCAAACTGAAGCAAGCACAAACTGTACTGCTAGCATAAACGCTAGGGATCTCAAAATGGACATAACAAATGTTTCAACATATCATTAATATTGCGCTACTCACTCCATGTTCTTCGTGTGTTTCATTCCAAGTAGTCCACAGTAATCCATACCGTCCCAGATGTTAGGGGACTGTAGTAATCCAGGGACCCGACACACTTCACCCACAGACCACAGTACAGCAAAACAAGGAAAACTCTCCTCAAGTGGCTCCATGTCTTCGTACCTCCAGACACAGCAGCTCCTGCACTCTTCCATTATTTTTGCCATTTTTCTTGGCACCAAGTTATGTTTAAATACACTACCTCTTCTGTTGCTTATTTTATGGCGTATTTATGTGCTTATGTTCTACTTTTTTCCCCCTACTGAATCCTATTAGATTTTCTGATGCAACAATCTGTTCTGTGAATGTTGTAATCAATATAAGTAGTGGATTCACCTGAAGGAAAACTGATGTGGTCCTCAGTGTGTAGCCAATGGAAGTATTATATTATGTAGCCTCTCTGTCACACACACACATTGCATTTGTATACACATTGTATACATACAATATAACTGCATAAGTCATTTACTGTCATTACTGAAAGTTGGCAGCCCTCGCTAGGTTACTTTCATGTGGCTACTTTAATTCTTTGTATTCCTGTGAAATGTTTGCATTGTTTGAAAAGCCAGCGACAGGAAAACAATATGCAAAAATGTAAAATATTTTATTATTACTGAGGCAAAGACACACTGCCAGGGGCAACAACATTTTTAGGGGAAACAGATTTTTGCACAAGGGTTACTGATTGAAACTACCAATATATGATATTTTGTGCTGATATTCAATCTCTTTAAATTTGACAGTTTTCATGCCAAAAGGTTAAAAAATGCATTCAGTGTTTCTCCCAGATTTTATTCTTGCCGGAACAGCATTTAGACCATGGGGCACAACTCTCTATTGAAACCCAGGATAATAATAATAATAATAATAAACATGCATATTCATGCACAGTTCCCTTCAGGTTCATGTTTTTCCATAAACAAGCAGTGCAGTATTGATCAATTCTACAACAAATATGTAATCAATCAAATCCATGCATCGTATCCATCATCTCAGACTGGACCAGATACAATATCGGCCCCATACACTGGTGTAACTCTAATCCCATCTCTCTCCAGTCTTTCCCTTCACTCTCACTGTGTATTGGCTGATGAGGTGATGAAGAGGGAGAAAGAGAAGGGAAGGAGGAGAAAGGAGAGGAGGGTCAAAGGATGCTGTAGGAAGTCCTGGCATAGCTGACACGCAACCATGCATGACCTTAAACCTGCACACACACACACTCTCTCTCTCATACACTTACAGCCCAAGTAATTAAGGACACACACATTCAAAACTCCTGTTTAACATGTGTATGAATCCATCAGATGCATGGATGTTGATTCTTAAGGTCCTTACACACAGGCATACTTTGAACTGTGTACACCCGATACGTGCCATACTCCATTAAAAAATATGGCGATTTATATGTGGCTTGTAATTTGTGGCTGTGGTTATTGGCAAAAGTACATACCTGGTAGTACATGAATTAAGACATTCTATGCATCTTCAGGAGGCACTTTTCAATTCCGCATACATCCAATTCACCCAGCAGCTGTTATTTTGATAAAACTTCAACTTTTAGAATTGGTCCACACTGTTCCCTGCTGCCCTTCACGGGGCATTTTGGTGGAAGAAGATTAAGGGAATAACAGGCAAACTGATTCTAAAAGTGAGAGCTGCTTGCTTGGATGTAGGTCTTGAGACATATTTGACGGGGTATGTACCTTTGCTGATAAAAGTTCAGCGTGATTTCTCAAATTGAGTGTACCCCACCTGGATGAGAGCGGAAGTATTCCACATTCACTGTTGCAGAAGTTTTGTTGTTTTTTTTTTCACTGAAAACTTGAAAGGAAACCCGTATACCATTACATAAACATATGGAACCTGGATCACGCTACCGCTTTGAATGCACAAATCATGTGGGTATGAAGTTTGCCAAACAGCACACTTAACAAAAACACGCCTTTGATGTAATCTGGGCAAAATAGGAATAAATGTCTCTTGATAAAAGATGTTTCTGTTTCAAATTGTCAATCTCCACTACCTCTGAATGTTCCAGTGCCTTTCTGTAGATGCTACCAGTAAAACAGGACTAGACAGCCATCATAACAAGGAAGTCTGGCAACCGCAAACCCGGGTGGTTTTGGCAGGGACTAAGTCAACTGCTTTTAATCAAAATATCAAAGAGAAACAATAGCGAGAAGGAATGACACAGTTGAATTGATTTAACTATATGTTTTTGGCTGTGTTTCAGCTCATAGAGTTGTTTACTTGTGGAAAACTTTCAGAACTCTGCTGTGGACAAGGAGGGAAGATCTGCTTTCCCAGGTCACCATGGATTTACACTATCACTACAGGTCGTTGTGGTGCACCTCCCCAAAAATATAACTGCACGTAGGGTGACGCAAAACTGCAAGAACTGTGATTGGCCCGCTTGGCCTTCTTTGGATTTCCTCCTACCTGTAGGCTATCTGTCTGCCAATAGTGAAAACAACATAGAGCAGATCAAAGTGAGACTAGATGTCACTCATTTTGTGGCGAGAAATATCCTAGAACATGGGCTTCAGAGAAAGTAAACACTACTACTTTTGTTGTCATTGCTTCCGTGCTTTAGGCAGTCAGCAAGACGATCCATCCAGTCTTGTCAGGTATATTGTGGCCACAGAACAGCAGCCAGTTGTTCTCTTATATGTCCCAGCTGTTGAACTACACAAATGCTTTTCCATTTACTCTTCCTCTCCTGTCTTCTTGAGAAGCCAGAAAGTGATTGCACTTCAGGACTAGAGACCACATGGTTGACCTTGGCTTTGCTTCCAAAGCATCTAAATATGCACTTACTACATTCAGTCACGAACACTCTAGTCAAAAAAATGTATTAAAAAATGTATAGCAACAAGTGGTAGTACAGTTATGTTTGCCATTTACGGCTCTGCATTAAGCTGCTACCTGCTTACCCAGCAAGCATGCTGAAGGTATAGCATGGGCGCAATGCAAATCCCCCCATGGGTGTACACAGCAGATGTTTGATTCTCTGCCCAAACCCGAGGCCCGTGCCGGGTCGGGTAGGAATTTCCCCTCCATTCCTCGGGCCCGGGCCGGCCGGTCTCGTGGTCAAGTTTCACTTCCATGTTGCGCTATTCATTAAGAACAGATTTCTGTCATTCAAATTTCTCTGTAATCCGCAAAGTCTGATTGTTAATTCCTTGTGTCAATTATGTTTTTATCACCAGTCAATCAAAGGTTACGATTTGAAATGTAAGTGTCGGGTTTTCGCTGCCTATGGCACCACTTGCTTTGCGAGTCCTTTGCGAGAGAAAGTAGGCCATTCAGTAAGATCCCGCACGTAATTCTGAACAGAGTTTTGTCATTCAAACAACTCAGAATTAGTTTACTTATAAACAGCCAACTTACTAAGAAAATTTTGGTTTTAAACTGGGCTCGGGCCCATAAATGCAGCCAAAGGGACGGGTGCTGGGTAGGGTCGGGCTTGTTTTTTTGGGCCCGATCTAAGGTCTGGTACACAGAGCAGAGCCAGAGCAGCAACACTGTGTTTTCACTTTAAGAGCCACCATAGGGTTAACTGGACAGACTACAGCAGATGGAGGCTGGGGAGGTGGAGGTAAAGCTTTACCGAGCAGCAGAGTGGGTGCAGCAGTTGGTGTAGCAAGAGTCCGTGTAAGAGGTCATTTAAATAGACCGCCGTGTTATGAGAATGGATTGTGATTGGTGTGTGTAGCAATCAGCTGATTAATGCAATGCTCCATTTCAGTCAGTGGCAGTGTCTACAGACAAGGGAAATACTGTATATTTAACTAATGAGTCAGTATAAGTGAACCCAGCCAACCACCTCATGCAGCATTCTGTTAGCCTATGTTATATGCCAATGCTGGAGTGGGAAATCAGGACAAGCGGGAAGATTCCTGGTGGGCCGCTGTTGTTGTTAGGGCGGTGACGGGGTTGCGGTCGGGAAATTCTTTTAAATTAATTATTTGCAGACGGGGTCGGCAAATAATCATCATGTAGGCTGATCTTGTTTCAGCACGGGCTGTTAACGTGACTGCTCTCTGTGATTCACTCTCACTCACACACACACACATACTGCTACTGACACGCCCCCGTTTCCCCCGACAATCTGCCACACCAAACTTGGCGGGGGGGGGGGGGGGGGTGTACGGAAGCATAATGCATTCAGAATGCATTTTGAGAAAAACTTTTCTCAGAATTCTGAGATAATTATCTCGTTAATTCAGAAAAGCAGAGCATTTAAAAAAAAAAAAAAAATTCTGCTCTGTTTTTCTGAGATAATTATCTCGTTAATTCAGAAAAACAGGGCAAATTTATTTTTCTCAAGTGAATGCATTATGCTTCCGTAAGGATGAGAGTGGCCCACTCTTTAGATTGTGATTGGTCTGATCTGACATGACAAGTTCATGTCAGACCTGTCGAGTATAATTCGAAAAATATTTTGAGGGCTAGAGTTTTGAAGCTACAGTATATTTATTTGCACTAAAAGAGATTGTTTTCCTTACAAAAGGATACTGTGAAATAAGAGGGTTGCAGAGAATAGTGCAATTCGTGCTATTTTATCCATTACCTGTAGACTATATATTTTTTTACTTTTTTATTATTATTATCATTATTATCATTATTATTATTATTATTTATTATTATTATACGAGGCTGAAGCCGCTCTGAAAAGAGTCTGGTGATACCTATGATTTTTATGTACATATTCATGAAAAAGCGTTACATGCGACCCAACAAACAAACACACGGAGCCCGGCTCCTGAGCACCTAATGAACTTTATTTGTTTTTCTTTGTTAAAACAGATAAAAAAGTGCTCTAACAATAAAATAAAGTAAAAAATGAAACGGTAACACTTTACAATAAGGGTACATTAATTAAGGGTTAGTTAATGCTTAATAAGGTTTAGTTAATGCTTAATTAACTAGCCCTTAATTAACAGTTAACTAATGTGTCTGGTAATAATTTATACATTATTTAATAGTTTATAAAGATGACTATTAAATAATGTATAAATTAATACCTTAGTTAACATGAACACCATTAGTAAATGATTACCAGACACAATAGTTAACTGTTAATTAAGGGTTAGTTAATACTTATTATGCATTAACTAACCCTTAATTAATGTACCCTTATTGTAAAGTGTTACCAATAAAACAAAAAATTAAATAGAACACGTAAAAACAAGAAGACATCACAAGATGAAAGTAGAAGTATAGAGGGTAAAATATATATTTTAAAAAATAGGATAAAAGACACATAAAAGCAAGTCTATAAAAATAAGTGATTCAACACGTTATGTTGAAAAGTATCATGTGCTGTCCCTACAAAAACACACAGAGGTAATGTTTTGTTCTCTGGTTACTGTCAGCATGGTTGGTGTTGCCAGTCTTCATCAGTCACTTCTATGAATATATAATTAGGCTATTCACTGTGACAGATGACACAGCCAGCGGCTAGTTGTAACACGAAGATAGGCTAACAATGAAGCTGTACAGCTCTAAATGCCAGATGTCAACTTCATTATGGGGTTGGGGAGTGGATTATCTGTTTATTTGTCTGTTAATGAAACCATACACAAAGCCTTTCTTGTTTTATTTGTCCTATTGGTTTGTCAGCTACCTGGTTTTAGACTGTATTTATACAGACAATCTGATTAACTCTTTATGACACATTTCTGATCTTTTATGGCTGTCTAAAAAGGAGAAAATCTAATTCTTCATTGTTTTTTAGTTGTACTTGTAGTGCATTGTGATGAATTACAGCCTCAGCTCATGGTAGAGAGGGTACGAGTGGTTCTCCAGCATGGAGTTTATCTTTCCCCTCATCCTCCTCTCTGCCACTGCCTCCAGACCAGTTTGTGTCGCGCTACAGAACCAGCCTTACTCACCAGCTTATTCAGTTTGTTGGCTTCCCCTGCCTTGATGCCGCCTCCCCAGCACACCACAGCAAAGAAGAGTGCACTGGCTTCTACAGACTGGTAGAACATCTGCAGCAGCCTGTTGCACACACTGAAGGACCTGAGCCTTCTCAGGAAGTACAGCCTGCTCTGTCCTTTCCTGTAGAGGGCCTCAGTGTTGTCCGACCAGTCCAGTTTATTGTTGAGCAATCTCGGAACCCATCGTCTATCGGTCTGACGATTAGACTCTGGGGGCGACGGACAATATTTCGGGGTTTCCGGTGTAGCCAGCGGACATCTGGGCCAAGACTTCCTCTTCCGTGCGCCGGTTATTGTTTACAGTCCGATTAGCAACTTGAGACGCGAGAATGGAGTTGGAATTGAGAGACGACGTCTCATATAGAGATATCTGTTTATAGAGATTAGCTGAAATGTCGTCTGGACCTAAAACACCTACAAAAAGTATCAATGTTTGTGTATTGTGTGGAGAAACGTTCGACTCTCGCGTCTCAAGTTGCTAATCGGACTGTAAACAATGATCGGCGCATGGAAGAGGAAGTCTTGGCCCGGATGTCCGCTGGCTACATCGGAAACCCCGAAATATTGGCCGTCGCCCCCAGAGTCTAATCGTCGTCAGACAGATAGACAATGGGTTCCGGGATTGGGTTGCTATTAGTGTTTTTTGGTTTGTGATCCTACATTTCCTTCCATTTTAATACTTGGACAAAATTCTTTCCATACATGTGCTCCAGTGCCGCCTTTGGGTACATGTCAAGACACTTTCACCTGTTAAGTTATACTGAGTTGGTGGTATGGATCTCTGTAGTGACACTGCGGTTGTATTCCATGACATGCCAAAGATTGTCTCCTGTCAAGGGAAACAGGAAATACCAGGATGTTCCCCCAGGTTCCATCTCTCAGCCTGGGGTTAGAGGTCATATGGCTGTCTAGTGTGTGTGTGTGTGTGTGTGTGTGTGTGTATCAGGGGTGTCGCACAGGGTCACAACAGTAGCTAAGTAACTGGCCATCTGGAGCATGATGCAGGCTTTCCATAGGGACAAAAAATAAAAGTCACTGCAGTGTTTTCTCTGGACCTGTACATTGGTGCTACACTGGTTGATGCACTAGCGTTTCTTGTGCTGGTTGTTACTGCACTTGTTGCTGTGGTGGTTGTTGTGCTGGTTGTTGCTCCACTGGTTCCTGAGCCTATTACTTTGCTGGTTGTTTTGCTGGTTGTTGCTGTGTTGGTTGTTGTGCTGGTTGCTCTGCTTTTCGCTCTGCTGGTTGCTGTGCTGGTATGCTAACTAGCTGACCATCTGGACCATAATACATCCTTTCCATATGAACAGTGCTCCAGCAACTAGATACAGCCTACAGATACTGTATGTCTCTTATGCCGCTTTTCCACCGCATGGTACCAGCTCAACTCGACTCGACTCTACTCGCCTTTTTTGGTTTTCCATTGGGCAAGTACCAGGTACCAGGTACCTCCGTTGAGGTTTCAAGCGAGCAAAAGGTGACGTGAAAACACTGCAGGCTACTGATTGGTCAGAGAGAATCGTCATCATTGCACGACACGGGACATATATGCTAACGTTAGCTACCAGGTTAGCTTATCGTCTTGCGTCGCCTTTGTGCAACCGGAGAGCAGTCTTTTGTCTTGCTGCCTTCAGCCTCTTCTGAAATAAAATCTGTCTCCTTGCTGTGACTAACAGCCACATACCTGTAGTACTTGGACCGACAGAGAATAGTGACTCCAGTGTCAGCTGTCTGTTGAAACAGCGAGCTCCGTTGCTAGGCCTTTTGTTGCTAACGAGTCCAGATGGGGTATGTCCTAGCTTAGGAGTGATTTAGGAAAGCAACTCTGTAGTAAGGAATGGACAAGAACTTTTATCTATTCATTTAGTGAGGAGCTGTGACTGACCCCGTTGCTAGGTACAATGCTCTCTTTAAGACGCTGACCCAGTCAAATGAATCACACGGGCCCATACTGGAAGAATTTGTAGACTGGTGCGACTAAGCGATTTTCCGACCACTAGAGGGTGGCTTACCTGGGTCCAGACTTTTGAATCCGCCCACTCCACTGAGTTGACTGATTCTGGTCTGGCATCGTGACATGAAACAGCAGTTTCTCGGTTGAAAAATGATCGGTCCAATGAGCGCCGGGGGGGACTAACAATTAGCCAATCAGTGGGCGGGACTAACGCCGTTGTCAAGCTGTTGTCAAGCTGTGCATCGGAACCAAGGAGGAGTAATAACAACAATGGCGACCGCTATAGACAAGATAGACGCTGCTATTGAGGCTGTTCTAAATTTTTACTTTGCTCCATGTTGTCAAAGATGCTGTATACTTTCTGAACCGTCTCTGGTGTAGTCATGGCTACACATCAGTGTCGACTTAAAATGACATTAGATTCAGGTGGATACGTTGGTCTCTAGAGATTGGTTAGGGAAAATCTAATCCCTCTCCCCCACGGAAATCGGTTAGAGTGGAGGCAATGTCAGACTGAAGATGGAAATGGAGTGTAACGAGTTGACAATTCTGTCTGATATCAGGCAAGAGGGTGGCAGAAACCGCAACACATTTGTAACTAAACCACAACAAAGCTGCTGGACTACAGCAGCCCCTAAGGAAAACCTGTGCATAAAGGCTAATAGCTAAGCTAATTATTCCAAGATAGAGTCAGCGCACTAGAGATTGCTCCAAAGGGGTTTAATTACCCCCACATGTAACGTTTCGAGCCTAAGCTTTTCTTCAGACATGAATGCTTACAGAGACACACCCTACAATTAGGGGGGGTCACTTGACAGGTCACCTGATTCTAGGTGAGAAAAAGACAATGCAAATAGTACATACAAAGACTAAATCAATAAGAAAAACAGTAGTAAGAAAAAACAATACATTTCTAATCCACAAATAGTACAAATTAGTATCCTATACAGTACAATCTACATCACTTGGATATAACATGACTGAAACATCAGGTCAGTAAAACCGTCATAATATCATGGCATATTAAGTGAAAAAAAACAAACTAGAGGGTCAGTACTAAACTGTTATGAGGTGCCTCTGATGATCTAAAAGCAGTGGTAATACTAAATAGTTGTGTACCCACAGCAGGCAGATGGCATGTAGAGAGCTAGTAGAAAGCATGAAAAGCATGACCATAATAATAAGTAATATGACCCATATATGAAATAACATGTGGAGAAACAGGCAGTATATAGAGGACATTAATTTGTAGAAAGTTGAACATTGGAAGTTGACCAGAGGAAGCCATCAGAATGGAGGAGAGTCTTTATAGAAAAGGCCTCAAATCAAAGGCCTCATTTCACCCTTTCGGGGCTAATGTGTCCAAAGTATAAATCCAAAAGGCGTCTTTTTTTTGAGGAGTGAATTGATTGAAAACAGTGAAGGAGGAGACAAGCTAGTTTTAAAAAAAAAAATGAGAAGCTACTGGGTCCTTGGTCCAAGTTTTGACAACAAGCTTTAGAAAAGAGGTGAAAACAGCAGCACCGCTGGCCTGTTTGTGTGGCTATTGGTTTATATCATTATGTTTAAAAAAAAACTCCACATAGGACAAGTTAGATTCAGGATTGGTTATAGGGTCTGAAATTGCTTATTGCAGGTTTAAATGTGTCCAAGACTAAAGAGATGACTGTCATCAAAACATACTGATAGTCCTCCAACAATTATTCATGGTAAAAAGGTTGAAAGAGCTACAAATATCTGGGAACTGTATTTGATGATATTTGATGACTGAGGTTTAGTGAGAATGCATTGTTGATACATACATTGATACAATACAGTACAATACAGTACAATACAATACAATACAATACATTGACATCATTGTTAGAAAGCTGCAGCATCTGTATTGTTTACATAAACTTAAACGTAACTCCTTTGGGGTTGACAGCAGAATACTGACAACATTTTACACTTCTTTTATTGAAATCATTTTAACCTTTTCATTTATTTATTTACATCCCTTAGTCAAAAGGACAGGAACCGACCGCAAGGTGTCGTTAATCTTAGCTCTAAAATGATTGGGGAAACACAGAGATTCCTCACACAGCAACATTTTAAAACAGGTCCTCAAAAAGGCATATGCTATTATCAACGACCGCACACATGTTCTCCATGAGTCTTTTGTGCTGATGCCTTCAGGAATGCGCTTTACAAGCCCCACATGTAAGACAAACAGAAGAAAGTTTGGTTTTATTCCAGAGGCCATAAGACTTGTGAATAGTAAATGTCTCCCCACACAGCATACAGACTGATAAATGCACTCGCACTTTCCTCTGGACCGGACGGAATTGGATAGTATTTGTTATGTTGTGACATTGTTGTTATGTTTTTTGTCTTTCTTTTTTTTATATCTATCTATTTTATATTTTGTTTTCTTGCTTGTCTATTCACCTTCTGCTGCTCCCCCCACTTTGCTATCTTCCGCTTCGAACACAATTGTAATTGTCCTTCCGTTTAAACACTGGCTAGCTTGTCAATATGGAAACCATGAATGAGATATGGAAACATACATCATCTAAACTGTGGTGATCGGATGGCGTAACTGTACTGCATCCATCTACTATTAATGACTGGGTGGATGAGATACAAAAGTGGCCAGAAATAAGGGAAATTTTCAATTACATTGTACTGTCCCTTGGAGTTAATGGTGCCGCTATGAGGAACTACTAAAGCAAACTGATTTGATCCAATTAATTCTAGCAAACAAGTAGCGTGTTTTTTCTAGGGATGGGAGAGATTAACAAACTACTCGTTTAAACTCAAGTGAAGTCCAATGAAGCACTGAGGTAGTGATTGATGATGTTAATACTGTGAATAACTTGAGTGTATTGTATTATTGTTTTGATTAATGTTTTGTGTCATTCTTGCCATGTCAGATCTGCCATCCTGACCCCTCCCCTACACACCCCCCATCCCCAAAGGGACCACAATGGAAATAAGCCTCTGGGCTTTATTGTGTTATCCTGACTTTTTCCTTTTATGTATTCACTCAATGCCTTGGCAGGTGTTTTTAAAATGAAACTGTCAAATAAAATCAATCAATCAATCAAGTGTCGTGCTAGTCGACGTCAAAACACACAAATCGTTTTAAACTAAAATCATTGTCCATTAGGCTCGTCATTTAATCATTTCATATTTAAAAGTTATGTAACTTTCAGTGAAAAGTTGTGGTTATATATTTATCACAAACATGATAAATATACAAACAATATTTGTCTCTTGGGAGAGGATCATGGTGAAGATGAACTGGAGATTCACTAACTAGCCCTGTCTCCCCATTAGAGGATCTACTTGTGTGTTGATGAGAGAAGCTCAGTTGGCCCGTCTGTTACCTAAGCATGTGGATATGCTTTCTAACAAAAACAGACCATTCAAGTGAAAGCCTGAAAAATTGTGGAGGCTAAATCAATATGATTTGATCAGCCGGGCCTACTTTTTCTTACCTTATTGTATCAGGTGAGCCGCGGCATTCAGTCAATTGTAGTCTAGTCTACTTGAAGTGAGGGAGAACGGTAGGTTGATGGAGAGTTTTTTTTTCAATTCAAGCAGTCAAAACTACAAATATTAACAGAAACATCTTGAAACGTATACACAGTGTTGGGTAAGCTACTTGGAAAATGTAGTGAGCTAAGCTACCAGTTACTCTACATTAAATGAAGCTCCACTACATTTAAGCTATCCTACCTTTGCTACATCGAAGCTATTTTTTTATTTTTTTTTACACTGAACCAACTTCATGCCAAATCAATGTTATCTCAGTGATCAAGAAAAACTGTCAGTCAAACAAATAGGCAGGCAAAAAATGTTCAGTTCAATTGTTTATTATAAAACAAGCTGTGCT
Organism: Centroberyx affinis; assembly: GCF_046629955.1. Lineage (NCBI taxonomy): Eukaryota > Metazoa > Chordata > Actinopteri > Beryciformes > Berycidae > Centroberyx > Centroberyx affinis. Next base: position 24,147 of record NW_027278860.1, on the reverse strand, counting down.
TTTGCGAGGAACTGCTCTTATAACCAATTTTACATCGTAGGTATCAGTGCAAGGATTGGTATGTGATGTCACGAAAGTGCTTTCTTGGGCTACACATACACAGTTCCTCCATGCATGGTGCTGCCGTCATGTACCTATCCTTAGCAGTTTTATTCCAGACCGCAGCAGAAAGCTCTGCTGCGCTTGAGCTTTAGAAATGCTTGGGAAAATGTAGCTTTTGTGGACGGTACTGCACTACTTGATCAATAAAACAGCTTCACTACTGAAAACGCTATTTGATTCAAAAACAGCGACGCTACCACCACGCTACTGAGAAATGTAGTTAAACTAGTACTACTGCCCAACACTGCGTAGCCTTATTTTGAAACAATATCGCACAATAACAGTGCTTAATTTGTAAATTATGAGGTCCCGGAACACTAAGTGATCGGTGTTCCCGCGAGTCAGTCTGGAGGGAAAAGGTTCCGGAACATATCAAGACAACAAGCGCATTGGAGGCAAGGTGGTGCTCAGTGCAGCCATATAGCTTACTGTAGACCAACAGCCTAAACATTACTAAATGACCGACTATATTACCTTAGAGCACAGACTACTGCTGACCTATAACAATATTTGATTATTGCATAGGCTACATAATGCTCATTTTGTCCAAACCAATGAATTTTTACAAACCTGCCCTTCAAGTAGTGGACTAAAGATATAACTGCGCTGTGCACAACATAAAATGCCTACACTTGGCTGTGAGATATCCTAATCATACATAAACACATCAAGGAAACTGCAATGGCTTCAACCATTTACCAGACAAATTCTGGCTCAAGTAGTTACGCATTAATATTCAACACAAATACTTTCATAGGATATCTACTTTGAACGTAGGAAACAATGTCAGCGAATAATGAAATGACAGCAATAAAATGTATCATGCGACACTCAGCTAGACCACGATGGTTTTGAAATGCCCACATTGATGTGAGGCTAACAGCCCTTCACTCAACCAATTATATTACCAATTATTTCTGGACACTCAACATAACATGCGCAATGTCCCACATATTTAACTGTGGGACTTACAGGTCCGCACTGCAAATAATTTCTGTTTCAATCTATGCAAATATGAATTTAGATGTTATTGTCCCAGCAGGGAACAGTTTACAAAAAAAAAAAACATGCTTACCTTGTCTAATTTTCCAAAAATAGTCCACACAGCAGACATATGGACGGCAAATTCAACTGTCTTTTAGCCATGACGATGTCTGAAGTTTACCATATACTCTGCAGATCCTGTTCCGGCAGATTAAGCACTGCACAATAATCATCCACAGTTTTTTGCTGCATGAAATCCAGTGGTTCGGTGTAAGTATATTGTACTAGGTAAAAGGTGGATAAAGAAGCCAGACGGTATAAGATGGTAAAATGTAGGATAAAAGTTAATAAGCCTATACCGTTACTAGCCATGAGTTAGTTTCCATGCGTTTTTTGTGAATTGAGCGCATAGGCCTACATTCATTGTTCTAAATGGGAAACGTTTTAATCAAAATTGAGGTTAGCAGTATTTGAGTGTGTATATGTGTATATGTGTGTGTGTGAATAAACACAATGAAATACATCTCAAGTTATATCAGTTTGGTCTCTTATGTTATTTTAGGCTAGTCATGCAGTCGGTTACATAACTTTGGTCTAACTAGCTAGCAGGGCTCGAGTCCGGTCTCACCGGACTCAAGACCGTTTTTTGACGGTCTTGGTCTCATCTCGGACTCGTAGTTAATATGACTCGGTCTTGAATCGGTCTCGGATGAATTAACATTACATAATATTATTGTTTTTATAATTATAATCTCTTCTAAGAAAGTGACCAGCAGGGAATGATAAAATTTTCACAGTTGATAAAGTTATGCGCCCACGTACTTCACAACTGTCACAACTGACATGTGATTGCGGACAGAGCGACAACATTCATGGTTCTAAGTTCATAGGAAGTGGTTCTGTGGTATGCTCTTATCATATCTACGGTGAATGGTAAATAATTACCTATTATCTAGCACCCAGAGGCAGAAGCAGTAGACCCACCAACGGGATGGGCATGATGTGCCTCGAGTAGAACTGCTGGGCTCCTTCAGTGTTGAAAAGGTGTGTGTCTGGAAGGTCGGGATTTGTTTAGCTGGGTAAATGAAGCCGCTTCTAATGTTTACCTTGCACAGATCTGCTCTCAGCTCTTTGAAAGTTGATCTCGGTTTCCATAGCTCAGCACTCATGTTGGGATAGATGCTTATTTTCTTCCCTTTGTAGTTAAAGGGTTTCTCCACTGCTAAGCCAATGATCAGTCTCTTAGGCCCTGTGTCCACCAAAGACCTGTGAAAAAAAGCACTGGCGCTAACCTTTCCTATGGAAAAGTTGAACCAGTTGAAACAGTTGAAACTATTTCAACTTTGTCTGAAGTGCACCGCTCATCAGTGTCACTTCCGGCTGTTAACCTTCCTGCTGTTAACTGTTGCTAACGTTAGCTAGGCTAACGTTTATCATAGCAACAACACCCAGAGACGTCTTCTCAGCGCCAGAGACGGTTTCGAAACGAGACGGCGCAACTGCGAGTCATTTCCTGTATCTGTGTCACGTGGGTTTGGCCACTGCCCCGCCCCTTTAGGAGACTAGCGGCAGGTCCTGAGTCTGTTCACTCCAATGGGAGAAGTGAACGTGAGCACAGATTTTGACCGATTCTTTCGCCCCATAGTCACCGAAGTAAATATCGGACCCATTTTTCACAAGCCACGTATCTTCCGAACATTCTGACACTAAAATGGCATTTTTCAGACAGAGACAGGTCTCAAACAAAGTTAATTTTATCCTGATTTGTCTGTCTCAGCAACACACTCTCGCGAGATCTGGCAACATCATCATATCTCCCGTCGGTCTGGTTTCACTGCAGTGCTGCCGACACTTTCCAACTGGATAAACAGACATTTAAAGGGACTTACACGTGAAACCATGAATTAAAAGTTAAAACTGAAATAAAACTTAAAAAAGCTTTCATCCATCCACACGATGTTCACAACACTTCCAAACAAGGTGGGGGGATGGGGGGGAGAGGCAACCACGCCCACTTAGGAGACAGGAAGTGTATACCATTTCATATTTATATCTCGCTAGAAGTTCCCCGTGCTAATACTTCTTTTGGCCGGTCCTCCTTCCAGTCTGCTGCTCCGAGCAGTTGGAATGAGCTGCAAAAGACTCTGAAACTGGAGAAATTGATCTCCCTCACCGCTTTTAAGGACTCTATTGCAGAGTTGTTCACACACACCTGCAACTGTCACCCAGCTTTTTAACTGACAAAGAAATTTGTCTATTCTGCTTCAAGACTTGCATGACTTGTAATTTTATTTGGTTGTTTGTTTGGTGTGTGTTTTGATTATTTCCTCGTTCCCATAGTGTGTTGGGTTTCTCTGCCTCTGCGATGTATGTAACATTTGTGTCTGATAGTCTTATCTGGATTGTTCCTTGTTGAGTTTCTTTTGCGTGTTTTTTTTTTTTTTTTTGTCCCCTTTTCCCTTTACCCTTCGAGAGGTCCTTTTGTCCTCTCGCTAGGCCGTCATTGTAAATAAGAATTTGTTCTTAATTGACCTGCCTGGTTAAATAAAGGTTAAATAAAAATAATAAAAAATACCATTGGCGCAGCTTGTAATCTAGTGTGTATAGAGCATCTTTGTCAGCGCTCACCTGACGCTGCCAAAGCGCTCAGCACCAGTGCTTGGTGGACATGGCCCCTTCATGTCAGAACTAGAGACGCACGATCATACAGTGGGAGACACCATGGAAAGGTCTGGCTCGATGAGCTATGACAGCCGGAGGCATAGATCCCAACTTTTCTTTACCAAACATTTCATAGAGAAGATCGCTCATGAATTTGGTTGGATGTCCCGCTTCTATAACATTGTTCAAGCCAAACAGTATCAGATTACACTTGCGGGAGTGATTTTCCAGCTGATCAATTTTCTCTGTCAATAATTTATCCTCATTCTCTATAGATACCTGATTACTCTCAAGTTGGTTTGTGCCTACTATACATTAGAAGACATTTAGTCTGACACACTCTCACATTTAACAACACTCTGTCTCAAGTCATGAGTTTTTACTCCTAGAGGTGCTCACATTTTAAGATTAAGGCTGAGAATCATGCAGCATCACACATTATAAGGATTTTTCAGAGATTTGGTAGTAGTTCCTTGCTTGCATCACGCAGGTTTTCAGTGCATGTGAAGGATTATACAGGCTCAAAACACTAATAATGGATTATGATGTCTGAGTGTGAATGAAGCTACAACATACCCCTCCTCCACCATCTACACACACATACACAACATGCAGAGAAAGAGAGCGATAAAGAGACAAATGTAACCCATATAGCTACTGCCCGCTTGCTGTTTCTTTTCTTTTTTTTTTGTAAATTAAATAAAATAAAATGTGAAGAAAGGTTTATTAAGACACAGTCCTTGATAATAGTGTTCATTCAAGCTGAAATATTTACTGTAGGACATTCTTGCAACAGCATATCACAACCATTTTTTTATTTCAGATATTTATGCTGAACAGAATATAAATACTGAAAGGGAGGTAAGGCATTCATTGAGACACACACTCCAATATGGTCAACCCATGGTGGTTAACCCATTTATGGTTTTATGGTTAAAGGTGGACGTGTTTATGAGTAACTCAATACCGCTTCTTTACAAACCCTGAATAGGGTATAAGCAGAATGAGCGGACAATAATGAATGAATGAATGGATACCCTACAGCTTCAGCTTGGCACTGGGACCCTAAAATAAAATGCAGACAGACAGACAGACAGATGGTGTTGGTTAGCGTTCATTGTTCTTGTGGTCTGAGAAAGTTTTCCTGAGCAGAACACTAGCGATCAGAATGCTCTGACACACACACACACACAGACACACACAGCGTAATTCCCCAGATTGTGTCTGTATAAATACTAATCAATATGATTTATTCCATTTCCTGTCTAAAGTGGAAATGTTCCTCTGTTTTGTTTGTATTTGTGTGTGTGTGTGTGTGTGTGTGTCTCTGTGTGTGTGTGTGTGTGTGAGTGAGAGAGAGAGAGAGCGAGAGAGAGAGAACGATTTTTTTCTCCTTCTCTTCTCTGTGTTTTCCTGTATATTGAGTGTGAGTCACACACTGACGTCAGCAGGCCAGGACAGAGGTATAAATCCTCAGCAAACTGTTTCTCATGGAGAGACAGAGAGAGAGAGAGAGAGAGAGAGAGAGAGAGAGAGAGAGAGAGCGGAAGAAAGATAAACAGCAAGAGGGAGATAGACAGTAAGGGGAAGAGAGAGAGATATAAAGGGAGAGATAGACAGAGAGTAATGCAGATTATTCTGGATTTTTCAAAATTTTCTTTTCCATTTCATCTGGCTAAATCAAGTGCAGCTGCAGCAGAGGAGCATCCCATCCCCATTAATTGAGACACTATAGAGTCATGTGACCTATGTGACCAAATTCAATTCTGGTGTTTGTATGGTCACTGATGGGAATGACAAATAGAAATCCAAAAGTGATTGCGCGCCCTGTCCAGAACTCACCAACATTAAATCTTTGGCCTCTGACTGACCTCACCACACAGGATTTCTGGGTATTGAAGTCCTCAAAATTCACACTGTTACCTTTTGCTTTTCGGTGTGCGAAGTTGTCTAGTGCAGCTTTAGAAACTGGATATAGTTCACTCTGATGGATATGATGACTCAGCGTGCCTCAGGAGTATGACTCAGTTTGATTTGGTGGAGTTTGATTCATATTCCAGTCCACACAGCGGATGCAATGGATTTGTTTGATTTACTAAATAATTTACCAATGCTGCTTACCAATATTTGTAAATAGGTGGAAAAAAGTGAGGCTCGTTTTTTATATACTGGCAGAATCTGCTTCGTCAGTCCTCTCTCCCACCTTTTTTTTTACCTATACAATTATTGGTCAACGTATTTTCTTCGATCCATCGGCCATCACACACTGGATTTCGGTGTGTGACGGCCTTCAAGCCCTGCCTGTTTGTCTCTTCTCTCTCTGGTATTTCCCTATTGGTTCTAGGTGCTTGCCTGCTGACTTCCTCCTCATCAGTAGGAATGGCTGCACCAGTTTGGTTCACTCTCTCTCCTGGCCTGCAAAGTGGGAGAACCCCCTTGATTTGTTGTTTTTGTGTGTGGTCCATGCGGTTAGTAGCATTTGTCTCAGGAGCATCCCCAAAACATTGGCTGGGGCAATTAGCCTTCCCCAATGTGGAAGGTTTACAGGTGCATAAATACCCACTGCAAGTACGCACATGAAGGCTAGGGCTGAGTTAGATAGTTAATGGTAGGCAGTTTAGGGGGAAGCTCCTGCAGAAATTGATTCTCCTTTCATAGTTATGCATTGTGTGGGGAGCACTGCCAAATTTGTGTTCTCAGTGCTGTTTGTGTCAGGGTTGCCTTATTCTATATTATCCATGGAGTCATAATATGGTAACCCTATGGTTTCTGAGTTTATTGCACAACCTCCACGCAGTACTTCAACTTACTAAGGCAGATCTGGTCATTTTGGCAGAGCATTTGGGCTGGTCAAGGTCTGGGGAAGTAGCAAGAAAGGCTGAGTTGAGGGACATTGTTGAGGAGCTAGCAATATCTGCTGAACTTCTGCTGAGTTATGGCACCTCAAACTGACTATTCAAGCATGTAAGCTCATGTTGGTAAACTGTCCTTTTGAGCAGGTCATGGAATTGGAGAAGGAGAAAGCTAAGATTGGAGCTGGAGAGATTTCAGTTTCAATTGGAGCAAGAGAAGATAAGGGCAGATAAGGGGATAGCTCAAGAAAGGGAAAGACTTATAGAAAGGCAAAGACTTAGTGAGCAGCTGGAGCTGAAGGAAGGTAAAGCGAGTGAGTCTGTTTTGGGTAACTGTATGGCTAGTCAACCTGTTTGGGGTGGTAGTGGCTTTAATATTTCTGGTAACTTGCGCTTATTGTCCAAGTTTAATGGAAAAAGACCCTGACCCACGTTCTAACAATGACCCTTTTCATTGTTAGAACATGTGGCAGAGTCTAGAGGGTGGCCAGATTTGGACAAAACTTGGATGGTTCAGTGTATTTTCACAGGGAAGGTTCAGGAGGTTTATTCTGCTCTCAGTCCTGTTGAGTGTATGGATTATGCAAAGGTTAAGAAGGCTGTGTCGAAAGTGTATGAACTGGTTCCAGAAGCTTACAGGAAGAGGTTTAGTAACATGTGACATTGCAGCCCATCGTGCGTGGTGTTCAGCTTCTGAGGTAAACAACACATATGAAGACTTGAGTAATTGGATTGTTTTGGAGCAATTTAAAAACTTGGTTCCTGGCAGCATTGCCACTTACATAAATGAGAACAAGCTGAAGACAGCGGCTGCAGCTGACGAGTATGTGTTAACACATAGGGTTGGTTCAAAAGCCTGCTTCCACTGGTGATGGTGTATATGTGAAACCTTGTGCACTTTTAGCTCCTGCGCTGTCCCGATTGAGCCCTGCAGGTCCAGAAAGGCAGTCTGGCCAGGGTTGTCAAATAGACAATAATTTCATCCATTCATTGTGTGGGATATCATGCAGAGAAGACAGTGGTTAATGTCTTAACAATAAACACATTAATCAACCCCAGCGCACAATATGATTTCAGACTTTTTAGCCAGCTGGGTGTGGACTGTGACATCACAGATTAAGGGGAAGAAAATGTCAATCAAAAAAACAGACTACTTTCCCAATAGCATCTTACTGGGACATCTTATTTTATAGAGTATCTTAAGCATCATTTAAATAGGAACAGAGCAGTAAAATTCATAGCAGTTTGTTACATGGTTCTGGTCTTCTAATGGTTTCCTATAAGGGACTGCACATGGTTCAGCCATGACAAGATCAGTTCTGTGCCTAAAAAGGGTTAAAAATACGATTATTCTGTTCTCTGTGAATGCAGCCAATCTCTATAGGCTCATAATCAAACCCAGATGACTGACACTATGATGGTTTTGAGGAACCAGATCCAGATTGTTTTGTTTAGCCTGAGCGCAATAAATCTAACGTAAAGGACGAGTTCCCCAGGCATTTACTTGCTTCAACCGACTTCAGCCAGCACTTATTAGAGACAAGCTGTTAGCGGAAACTCAGAGTTAATTAGAGGTTTAACAGTTAACTCTTCAAGTGCAAGAGAACTACATATGCTGGGAAGAAGAGAATGTACATGAGGGACATTGAAGGCAGATGTGTAAAGCACCTGACTACATGAAGAGGTTAGCCTAGGAACAGAAAGAAAGCCTGCAGACCAAGGTTGTTATAGTTTTGCATTTTTCATTAGTTTTTATTTTTATTTCGTTTTGACTTTTTGTTTTCAATTTCAGTTTAGTTTTAATTTGTTTTTAAAGTGGGTTTGCTAGTTTAGTTGAGTTTTTATTTTTTGAAAATGCTTAGTTTTAGTTTAGTTTTTTTAGTTTCAGTGTTTTAGTCTTTTTTGTAATATGGGGTATTTGTCAGGAGCGAGATTCAAAAATTCAAAATACTAGGCTTATGTGTGAAATAAATTGACAAAGACGAAAACTAAAGATATTTTCTCTACAATTTTAGTTTATTTTAGTTAGTTTTGTAAACACACAATACAGTTTCAGTTAGTTATCGTTTTTTTGTAAAGCCTCGTTTTTATTTTTATTTCAGTTAACGAAAATGTTTTTTCACACCTAGTTTTCATTATTTAGTTAGTTTTCGTTAACGATAATAACCTTGCTGCAGACTCGGTTTTGCGCCTGAGAAAAGTTCTAACAGGTAACCAATGCAGAGATGCTAAAATCAGGGTGCGGACAAGAGTTGAACAAGTGCCTAGCAATGACCAGAGACTAACTCAAGCCTCTGTCACCATGTCATGTGTTCTTGTTCATATCTTGCTGTTCTGATCCAGTATTTATTTATGTCTGTTTCTTTCTGCTTTCACAGTGTTCATGTTCTCTGGCCTTCTAAGATGAGGTTATGGAAGATGTCAGTCTTCATCGCCGTGGTGATATTTGGCACAGTCCTCTGCTGCTTCCTGTCTAGAAGCCCCGTTACCACAACCACGAAACACAGGCTCCTTCCCTCCTGGAAATTAATGTCCTCGTCATCATCAGCAGCAGTATCATCATTATCATCTCCTTCCTCCTCCTCCCCAGTGATGTTGTCAGGGAGGCGTAGGGGGCGCTCTACAGCAGGCCTCAGCTCCATCCTGTCAGAATGTAAGTGTCACTGTTGTGCCTTGCATCTTAACAGTTCTAATATTCAGCAGAGGTGTGGACTCGAGTCACATGACTTGGACAGAGTCGAGTCACAAATTTGATGACTTTAGACTCGACAAAATCAAAAAAGACTTGCAACTCGACTTGGACTTTAACACCAATGACTCGTGACTTCACTTGGACTTGAGCCTTTTGACTTGAAAAGACTTGATACCTTCCCCCAAACCCAAAGATTAAAAAGTATGTTATTTTAAAAGTGCCACAAATCAATTAATTTCCCTACATATCCTGAATCAACTTCAATCAATGTTAACGCTGTTCATTCCCAGCAAGTCGACACTTCATTTCCCAGATCCACTTTGTTTGAACCAATCTGACAGCATCCAATCAAGTTGCAGGAGAGAACAATGAAGATCTAACGTTATGTTACTGAGCGCCAGTTGGAAAAAATGATACCAAAGATAATTTCGTTCGCATACAAAAACTATGCGGTGGTCAACCAAAAACTCAAAGTTTAGGACTTGGGGCTTGACTTGGAACTTGTCAGTCTTGACTTGGGACTTGACTCGGGACTTGCCTGTCTTGACTTGGGACTTGACTTGGGACTTGAGTGCAAAGACTTGAGACTTACTTTTGACTTGCAAAACAATGACTTGGTCCCACCTCTGATATTCAGGGTCCGGAAGTATTTTAAGCCTCCAGTGATGCAGCTTTTACTTGCGGGAACTACATTTGTGTTCCATGTGTTCTGCTCACCAGTTGGAATTATTGTCATTTGATTATATTTTTTGGCTTGTAACATTAGGTTATTAACATACTATTTCAGGAGTTACTGGGATAGCAGGACTCTTTTCACTCTGGCATGGACTAAACACTCATTATTACTAGGAGTCCAAGCACGGCAGGTGCTGGAACCCTATTGTATTTGCTGGAAATCATCTTTCTTTCTTTTTTTCTTTCTTTCTTTCTTTCTTCCTTCTTCTTCTTTTTCTCAGCTAAAAGTGTCTGCAGCAACCATATTTGGCAGGTGGGCTCCTATTACCCCCACTACTCAAATTTCATGCAAATCGGCCAAAAGGGGCCACTGTAGTGGCATTGAAAAATTTTAAAATGCTGTATCTCACAGAATTTAAGTCTGATTTACATCAAACTTGGTAACATGATCCAGCTGTCATAGCTTCTAAATCTGCCTTAAGACCACCTAAATCCAGCATGACAATTGTGCACCATTTTGAATATTGTGAAAAACAGTGGTAATACTTTAAAATAATGAATGTTTATTGTGGAGTTAATCATCAATTGATAATAATGAATTGATAATTAACTACACATGAACTCATCATTAATTCATCTGTAATTCATTGTTTATTAAGGGCTTATAAACATTCATTATGTTAAAGTGTTACCAAAACGGTATCTTCCCTAAGGCTTTTTCACCACCATCACCACCAAAAGGCATTGAGTTACATCTTGTAACCATTTTTCAGCAAAATCGGATGATATGGCAGCCAGCAACCAATAACATTTACAAGGGGCGTGGCCTAAAACAAAACCGCCCGTAACTCACTGAGTTTTTCCAATCAGTACAAAACTTGTTACACATGTTCAACAGAGATCATCAAGCATTTCTGCAACAGCACTCAAGTCATCTCATAGGTGGGGCCAAAAATGCCATGAATTTTCATCTCCCTAACTGGTAAATAGATGCATGCTCTAGGTGTGAGCATTAGTCAAAATGGCAAGTTTGGCTGTTGTTGTTGCAAGTGTATGTGTCCTAAATAATATAGCTGAAATTGATCTACAATGCCATGAGTGCTTTAACCACGAAATCACCGCTTGCGGCTATATTTGTATATTATTATTGTATAATATCAAACATTGTTTTAATGCAATATAATATCACTGCCAAAAGTAAACAAGCCTGCCCAGCAGTTCACTAAGTATCGGTTGCTATTGACACATTGAGCTCACTTTTCACATATGTGTACTGTATATATATTCATATATATATACTTTCTATACTTTTTTAGACTTTTTTTTTTTTATATATATGCATATTTGTACATAGTAGTTCGATGTTTAGGTTTACCTCTGGCCATTTTGTTGTCCTTGTTTTTTAGCTGTATATTTATTCTGTGTAAGTACAATGTGAGCAATGAAAAAAACGGAGTCAAATTCCTTGTATGTGTACATACTTGGCCAATAAAGCTGATTCAGATTTTTTTCTCTAAAATATCGGTGTCTATATCAGCCCTGAAAAATCTGTATTGGTTGACCACTACTGCATAGGGTCAACAGACATCTACATCTTAGACTACATCTTCTGGGGTATATGAGAAAATATACATACATATACATATGTATTTCTCTGGTTCATATTTTTTTATTTTTGATATTTACTCATTTAAATATATAATAAGGTATTTATTGTTGTGTCTAAAACTGGGCTATACATAGCCCAAAAGATCCTGGGCTATATAAGAGCTAAAGCATACATGACACTGAAATCACATGTAGTTTTCAGTGGGTAAATTTAGTGGGTAGTCTAGTTTATTATTTAGTTTATAGTCTGATTTAGTTTAGTCTAGTTTATTATCTCCGCCAAGGAGGTTATGTTTTCAGTGCCGTTTGTTTGTTTGTCTGTTAGCAGGATTACGGAAAAACTACTGGCCCGATTTTCATGAAACTTCGTGGAAGGGTGTAGCATGGGCCAAGGAAGAACCTATTCCATTTTGGAGCGGATCCGGATCCGACTCACAAACAAGCAATAATAGCACGAACCTTGGCAGAGGTCTGCGCTCTCCGAGTGCCCTTCTAGTTATAGTCTGATTTAGTTTAGTCTAGGTTATTATAGTCTGATTTAGTTTAGTCTAGCGTAGTCTAGTCTAGATTTATTTAGGTTTCACCTAATCTAGTTTAGTTTTTTTAGGTTTAGTCTAATCTACTCTACATTAGTTTAATCTAGTGTAAATCAGTCATTTTGTGGCTCACCATAGACGGTGCGCATTTTCAAAGCGCAATTACACACATCTCTTCAATGTGGGTTCCTTGATTAAATCTTGCACAGCTAGCACCAGGCTCTTACAAAATAGGCACACCTAACTGGTTAGGTATGCCATTATTGGCTGCTCCACACAGAATTTCTTAACAAATACACAAACAATGATACACACTCATACATACAAATACACATAGACACATTGATACATACACAGTCTTTTCAGTAACTTCAGCTCAGTCACTGTTTATAGGTCACACCACATACATATCAATACTGCTCTATAGGCTGACCTCACCTTCTGGCAAGTGTGTGTGTGAGAGTGTGTGTGTGTGTGTGTGTGTATACAGATTGAGCCTAGAATGACCATGGCTGATGACATAACAAGCTGTTAAGAGTGCTGAGAGGTTGAGTGGGAGTTTGCATGTGTGTGTGTGTGTGTGTGTGTGTGTGTGTGTGTGTGGGGGGGGGGTTAGGCTATAAAAAGGGGAATGTGTGCTCAGACTTATAGTAGTTGAATAGTTAATTCCCCCTGTGGCTCGAATCCCAACAGAACTTTCCCTCCTGTATCCCCTACTCTGTCTCCCTTTCTGTTTCCCACCTGTCTGAATAAACAGGAAATACAGAAGGTGAGTGGACTGCCCACCTTTTTGTAAAAGGAGAATAGCTCATTTTAAATCTAAACAGATAACAAAATTACTAAAACCAATAAAGATAAGTAAGAAAAGGTAATATAAAACTTTAATGATCCAGGGGGGAATTGAGTCATTCAAGCAGTAAATAATAGGATAGAGCAAAGAAAAACAGAATATAATTTAGAGGAAATGGAGGAAATGAAACATAATGCAACCAACAATTCTGATGTCTTGAGAACATATTAAGTGGAAATGTGTGAACAAAAAGTCTGAAATGAGCCAAATTACCCCCACAAAAATTCACATTTGGCACTCACCACATTTGAAACGGGTTTATTTTTCTGGTGCCTATTTTTTCCATCTCTACTGTGGCTAATTTAGAATATTTAATAGCAACACTAAATGGAAATCATTGAGTAAATTAATTCATGACATGCTTATTTTTGGGTGTGTGTTTGTGTGTTGCGCGAGTGTATGATTGCTTGAATGATATGTTGGCTGCCTGTGAGCAGGGGTGCAGGGCTATCTCTGTTGGATGCTAGTTGTTTATTTAGGCATGTGTGTTCAGGGAAGTGATAGTGGGCATGCCTATTTAGGGCGTATTGGAGTGTGTGTGTGTGTGTGTGTGTGCGCGCGTGTGCATGTGAGTACGTGTGGGTGGGCAGTGTATCTGGGACTCAGTGCCGCCGCCACCCCAACCCCACCCACCCTCTATCTTTTTTTTTTTTTTTAAGTATGCCTCCCCCACCCTCTTTTTAAAAAAAAAAATACAAATTAATTTTATACCAAACTACCAAAGCAAAGAGACAGTGATGATAGACATAATGCATGATAAATGTTAACTGGGCAGTGGTGGAAGAAGTATTCAGATCTTTGACTTAAGTAAAAGTAGCAATACCACAGTGTAAAAATACTTTGTTACAAGTAAAAGTCCTGCATTCAAAATGTTACTTAAGTCACAAAACTATTAGCATCAAAATGTACTTAAAGTAGCAAAAGTAAAAGTACTCATTATGCAGAACGGCCCATTTCAGAATCATATATATCATGTTATTGGACTATAATTATTGATGCATTAATGTGTTCATCACTTTAATGTTGCAGCTGGTAAAGGTGGAGCTCATTTTAATTACTTTATATACTGCTGGGTAGCTTAACCTATAAAAATATATCATAATTTAGTAAAAAGTACAATATTTCCCTCTGAAATGCAGTGGAGTGGAAGTATAAAGTAGCATGAAATGGAAATACTCAAGTAAAATACAAGTACCTCTAAATTGTACTTAAATACAGTACTTAAGCCCTCCCCAACCCACACACACACACACACACACACACACATACACACACACACACACACACACACACACACACAGAACCACCACCATGATGTCTTTAATCATAGTATTCAAATAAGAACAAGCTACACTGGAATCAAAGTTGGGACCCAAAACCAGGAGGTGCAAAGCCAAAGCCTCCAACCTACAGAGATTTGCAGCACCCGCAGCCCCCCCCCTTGCAGTTTATTTTCATGATTTTTTGTTGGGCTGCGCTTTTTACATATTTACTGTGTTGTTTTTCTTGGTTGTAGATTGTGTATTTAGCAATTGGCAATGTGTGATGATGGTTAACGGGACATGCACGTTGTGCATTTGGCACTGCGTAATGGTCAGAGGGACACGTAGTTTTTGGCATTTGGCATTGCGTAATGGTGAAAGCAAATGGCAATTTGGCAACAAAATACATGTCAGGTACAAGTGCAAATTTTCATAGTAGGCTAGATGATCCTATTTTGCATGGTGAGAGAGAGAGATCTTACTATCTGAATAATGCGCCCTTTAAATAGCGGGAAAATACTGCACCAGATTTTAGACCAGGTTTTTGTTGGTCAATGGCACAATCGCTTTCCGCTGCCTCAAGATAGCAATGTGCCAACAATGTGCCTGACCACACCTCATTTTAAGACCAACATGCCCATGGGCACAAAGATGGGCGCAAGTACATTTGCTATTTAAACAATGTGGGCGCTGGGCGTGAAAATGACAACTGCGTCGGTCGAAAACTAGCAATGACACTTGCACTGCGCTTTGCGCCGGGTGTAAGATAGGGCCCAAAGTCTCTCTACCCTGTCTTTCCTGTCTCTCTCTACTGTCACTATCTAATAAAGAAAAATGCCCCAAAAAAACACTTAAAAATACACTGTATCTGGATATCTTATCTGGGTAAGAAAAAAATCATGCTAAAGCAAGGTGTAAATCCACGCAGCACGTATTGCAATGGAAAGGTTAAAGGATCTGCCAGAATCCTGTGGAAATGCAATCCATGCAGTATGTTAGCATCGGTGAGAGAGTATCCACCCATGGAGTGGAAACATCACCACCACCACGGGTAAAAACATAACCACCATGACCTACTCACCTGCTTTGCTGAAAATGAGATTGGATCACAATGCAGACAGAATGTATGCAATCAAACACATAAGTATACCATAATACCTAACCCTAACCCAAGGGAATCACTATCATGAGGCTTCTACCTGCAGATTTATTTTGACTGCCAATGCTGATTTTAGTCCACAGTAAAATATGCACACAATGTTTATAACCACAATCAAATATTTATGTAGAGTGAAAACTGCAAACATTTCTAAAATGACATGTGTCATGTGAGGAGGGGGGCTGGACCCAAATGCAATGACCGGCAGAGAGGGAATATAACTAAAGCAAAAGGCTTTAATTGAAGAACTGAGGCTGGGAACAAAACAGAAAATCCAAAAAACTAAAACAGGCCGACAGGCAAAAGGCAAAACTAAGATTTCAAACCTGGCAGAATGGTCTAAGCAGACCAACACAAAACACTGGTGACAAGGCAGGAAACACCACATATAACAAAACACAACAAACTGGCAAGGACTACAAAGAACCATGACAAGATATACACACAGACTGATTACACAAATGAGGGACAGCTGGCTGGCAGGGGAGAGTCCGGGAGATGATTGGCTCGTGACAGGTAGGAGAAAGCAGAACAAGGACACAAGGCTAATGGGCTGATGACAGACAGGTGTGGTGGAAGCAGGTGGGGGGAACAGGTGATGAGGGGAAGTCCGAGAACATCTGGTGGCTGGCAGGAGGATGGCAGGACTGAGGAGTGAAAGGAGTAGGAGAGGCAGGCAGGTCAGGAGGTGAGGCAGGCAATGGGACAGCCGGTCCCATGACAACATGAAATGCAGGCTATAGTTTACAGGGCATAATTCAGGCCTTTAATTGCTGATTTGATGAACTTCAGGAATTAGGGTAAGTGGGGAAAAAGTAAAATAATGTACAAAATTCGTGACTTGTGGCTGATGATGCAAATAACTAAACAGCAGGGATTGTTGAACTGAGGAAGAAAAAAGTCTGTGTGGTGGGACAGGTGTTCAAAGGAAACTTTGAATAACGTGCTTCAAAGAAATTGTTTTGTTTCTCATGGTAGCTAGATAGAAAAGTGAAGTCAGCTTGGAGATCACAAAGTCTGACCACGATTTCTGACTGCTTGCTAGCTTCCAGGCAGCAAATCTGCATGCAAAATCATTTCCATGGTTGTACAGTATTCTCAACCACCAAAAAAGAGCTAGATTTTGTCCATTGGCCAGTCCGCCCACTTAGGAGACAGGAAAAGAAGACTTTTTTCCTCACATTGATTGAACACGCCATGCTTCATCTTCTCCTATCACTCTGGCTAATGACTTAAACATCTTCTTTGCCAGATTTGAACAACACTGCCTCCCCACCTCAACTAGGACACAGCTATTTCCCAATCAGCCGTCCAAGGAGCTTTTAAAGGCTGCAATGCCCATAAAAGCCCAGGTCCAGATGGAATTCCAGGCCATGTCCTAAAGCATTGCTCCTACCAACTTGCTGGCATTTTCACTTCCATCTTCCAGCAGTCCCCACCATGTGTAAAGAGTCAGTAATTATTCCCGTGCCTAAAATTACAAAACCATCTTCTCTTAATGATTATCGCCCAATTGCCTTGACTTCTCTCATTATGAATTGCCTTGAGAAAATAATCAAATGTCACATCTTAAATCACAAGCAATATCTGCTAGACCCCTTTCAGTTTGCCTACCAGGCTTGCCGAGGCGTAGACGCTGCTCTGTAAACACCTGGATGGACCCAAATGCCATGCAAATCTACCATTTGCCAATCTCTGCCCACCCTTAGCTGGTCTACTATGGAGTGTGAACTGCAAGAGAGACCAGCAACAGAACACAGCAAACACAAGACAGCCTGACCGTGTTTCGATTTCCTTGTAAAAGATCAGTCTGAGGGTACTTTGGTGTCTGGCATTCTTACAACACATGGAAAACAGTACAGGGGGGTAAATTGTGAATTATTTGCAGTGTTTGTGTGTATGCAAGTATGCACAAGGAGCAAATTTACCAAGAGCTGGTGACAGCTTCTCTGTCACACCTACAATATGCCTGCCCAGAAAATGTTTACTCTATTTTCCTTTCTGTCAGCTCATGAATTAATCTCTATTCACTTGCTCTCAATTGCTTCTGAAAATGCACACCTGCATTTTTGCACATATTTATGTGCTTCTTCCATGAGCCCTACTAAACAATTTCGGATCTGTGTCTATCTATGCATATGACCTGTACATGTTCCTGCAAACACACTCTATATGATAGAGGAATTGCTAGTAATGCACATTTTCACATTCAGACTAATTTCTGTATATAAGGTCAGAATTGCAGAAAAAAATGACAGTGATAATGTGAATAGCTACAATGCATATTTGCATGTCTGGACACATTTCTATATATTTGTTCTCTCATCTGTACACCTAATGATGTAAATAGCTACCGATGCACACTTGAACAACCGCATCAACCTGTATATCTGTCAATAGATATGCTCTATCTTTATGTACAGTATCTATTTGTTTGGTGTGATTACTTTTTAGTACCCACCATTATCTTCAGTACCTACCATTGTCTTATTCTCATCTATATCTCATTCTTTGCTGCTGTGACAACCTAATTTCACCACATCATTGAATTTCCATCTAATCTAATCTAGTTTGAGAGGTTTTGTCCGCCAACTCCATGTTTTGATGACCTAATCAACATAAACATCAACTAATCACATTTTCTTTCTTTCTAGTGATTTCTCCTCGTTATTTTTCTTTTCACATGTGCCCCACTTCTGTCTCCATTTTAATTTTATTGGATTTCATGTCATCTTTCACAAACTGCAGAATGTGACTGGTAAACCTGAGTTTTTAAGTACTACATTTCATCAAACTGTGTTTTATCCAACTTGTATCTTCCTCTCCTCCAGTTATGCAGATGTTCCAGTCCTTCACCGAGGAGGAGATAAAAAACTTGATTGACAAGCTCATAACAAAGAAGCTACGTCGAGAGGGCAGTCTTATTGGCCGTCGGCCTAAGCGTGCTGGTGGGCGTGGCCAAACCAAGGTAGGTAGATGGAACTATTGTTAGTTGAAACTATGTAGTGGAGAGATGTCCTCTAAATGGCACCAGAATTGTCAGAATGAAAGTAATAGATTATCCTGACAGAAAATCTGGCATCATTGTTCTTAACATGTGAGATGCTTGTGGGTTCACTGACAGGTAGTGTCAGTATTTGGCAACAGTTCACTTTTGAACTGAAGTGGTTCTAAAATTAGAAAAAAAAGATAGAAAAAAATGTCAGTGTAGTCCTGTGTAGCATATCTTTTTGGCTCAGTTATAGAATAGTTTGATAATGGACCATAATCAGAAAGAACTAGGGTACGTCTCGGAAGTGGAGAGGATCTGACAACAACATCTAATAACAACACAAGAGACAAGGTAGTAGTGTAAATTGGCACCATATATTAGAAATATATAAGGAAAAGAAAAATACATATATGGCTTTGTTAAATATCAAAAATAAAATGTCCTTTGTATTAACTAAACCATACATTTTCCTAAAATAATACAAAAATCAGATTGTAAATTGTCAAAACTTCAAATAACCCAATAATGTGGTGTTAGGCATAGACATTTGACATATAGACATCACTTTGGATAGTTTCTCTTCTTCTACATACAGTATCTGGAATAAAAAAGCGTCCACTTAACTGAACTTTTTTTACTTTTTTAGCATGTACTGCCTAACTGAATATTTTGAGCAAGCTAAAGTAAAGAAACAACCATCATAATGAGCGTTATTTTCTAGCATAAACTATTCATTTTAAACCATTAGCTGCTGGTGGATCATCTATTGACTGAACAAGCACTTACTTTAATCAGGGCCTGATTAAAAGTGCTTGTTCAGTCTGCTGAGGCATTTTTTCCAAAGCCAGTTGCTTCTCCACTCCAGTTTTTTGTTTAATTTTCTCGTTCCATCTGCAACAAAAGCAATTATTTTTGTTGTCAAATGTCAAACTTGTACTGGTTGTCAAGGTGGAAACAACCTCATAGTACCAGTGGTACTATGTATGTAATTGCAAAGTGTATTGGGACCATGCTTCATGGTGATTCTGCACTTAAATAAATTGATTGAGTGGAACTAGGAGATGGCTTCTCTACACCAGCAGTCAAAATTTCAATTTCAAACAAACTTGACTTCAAGCCATGACATTTTTCTTAATACTTTTGTCACCAATATCAATTTCATAGTGGTCTGCTATTGTTACGACTCAGGCCAGGCAGGCCTCTCTGCAGTCTCCACGGACGCTCTCCAGGGTGCTGAAGTGCCTGTTCGCCGCAGGTCGGCCAGGCTGAGGAATGTGTGCACTATTTATATTCCACATGAAAAATGTGTTTTCTTAGTGCCTGTAACAATGCATTATGTAATAACACTGCATTATGTAATAACACAACAAAATGTAATAAATTTTCACTTCATTATGTAATAACACCCGCTTTTTGTAATAATCTGCCGCATTTGTAATACACAGCTTGAATGCAATATGTAATAAATTTCCCCACATTTCTGTAATAAATTGTTACATATTGCAGTGGTTATTACAAAACGCGGGAGTTGCACAGTTACAGTGCATTATGTAATAACCAACCAAAATGGATGTCTTCATCTGTACACATGCTATATTTTTAACAATTAAGCTAAATTAAACTTCCCAAATATTAAATTAGACCGGCGTTATAGTTGACTCTGATCTTAGTCTAAATAGCCACATAAAAGCAGTAACAAGATCAGCTTTTTATCGTCTTACAAATACAGCCAAACTCAGGGACTTCATGTCAAAATCCGACCTGGAAAAACTCATTCACGCTTTTATTTCTAGCAGACTGCTGCACTTGACAGAGCTCCCCAAAAAGACAGCTTCAGCTTATTCAAAATGCAGCTGCTAGAGTTCTTACAGGGACCAAAAACAAAATGTGGGGAAATTTATTACATATTGCATTCAGGCTGTGTATTACAAAATGAGGCAGATTATTACAAAATGCGGGTGTTATTACATAATGAGGTGAAAATGTATTACATTTTGTCAACTTATTACATAATGCAGTGTTATTACATAATGCATTGTTACAGTGCCTACATAAATTCCACCCTGGTTTTCATGCAGCTACTAGTGGTGTGAATTTACACACTAGAGGCACAGAAAAGCAACCAGAAAACTGGCTCACCCAAAGCCACGGAGAGGGGAGAGTCTCGTCTGGACTGGGAAAGTGCTGGATCTTATAGCCATAGACACACAATTCAGGGGTCCCATAAATAATTTC
Source organism: Centroberyx affinis (assembly GCF_046629955.1). Classification (NCBI taxonomy): domain Eukaryota; kingdom Metazoa; phylum Chordata; class Actinopteri; order Beryciformes; family Berycidae; genus Centroberyx; species Centroberyx affinis. The sequence goes on along the minus strand of NW_027278860.1, from coordinate 3,539 downwards.
ATGTCCTCTGTAAAATAGCCATATGCACTGGGCATTGATTTGGGAAAACTTACTGGAGGACCCAGAGGAACAAATACGGTGCGGTTTATATCAGCAAAATGAAATTACCTCACTGAACTGACTGAAGAACCAAACTACAATAAAATAATTAATGTTTTTCCACCCTATTATGTGGGGGAATTGCCTACATACAATTACATACGTAATTGACTACATACAGTAGCTTTTACCCTGTTGAAATGTATGGTTACACCACTTGATACAGTATATTTGGTATATAGTATATGATATAGTATATTTTTCCATAAACAAATCAAGTTATACCGTGAGGAACATTAAGTTCAGTTCTGCTAAAAATCTATTTTATTGTGTTCACATTACAAAGCCTCATGAATAAAAGCTAGCATAAAATGACATATAGTATTAATAACTCATTATGTATTCTATGTGTTTCTATTATGATACATATGAGATAAAATGAGACAAAATATGCCTATCAATCATAAGAACTTCTCTCCTTGTTATTCCCATAAGCCTTGGTCACAGTGATGCCGCATAATTTATAAATCATTAAACTGCAAATTTAGAAATATTTATTATGAGAAACAATTTTGACACAATTATCATGTAAAAACCTTGATGACTGCTTGCTCACATTAGTGCTCATTATTAGCTACAATGAATGAACAGACCAGATACAGATGTAACAATACTAGCTATGTAACATTGATCAATCTTTTTCAATGCACATTTAACTGTTTATAATAGGTCCCAATACGTTTCCCTTAGCATGACGTTAGCTGGCCTACAGACTTTAGGATATAGCTCTCTGCAAAGCTATCCCAAATTTATCAGAATACTACCAGCTTATGCTTACCTTAAACCTTGCACTACAAAGAGCACATTTCTTAGTCAGGGCAACCAGGCAGATGCTCAAGCATCAGTTGGGGTCTATCTGTACATGTGCTTGGTCTGACCCCTCCTGTTTTCTACTCCTATCAGTCTGATCACTCCTGTTTTCTGCTCCTATCTGTCTGACCTCTCCTGTTGTCTGCTCCTAGGTCCATAGACAGTGTGCACTTCGGGAGGAGCAGTTAACAGTCAGTGATCTGGGCCTCGGTTACCTTAGTGATGAGACCATAAGTTTCCACTATTGCAGCGGCTCCTGTCGTCAACAGCGACGCAACTACGACCTTATCATGAAGAAATGGAGAAAGGAGGGTGTGTCCCGGAGAGACCGTGCTCCCTGCTGTCGGCCAATAGAATATGAGGGGGACATTGTGGTGTTGGATATTAATAATAAATATCAGACGTTGCATGGGTACTCTGCACAGAAATGTGGCTGTGTATGACACAGCTAATATCATTCAGGCACTCACTGTTTAGAGTTCCCATGTCGATTCAACTGAACACTTACAAGAAAGGACACAAGATGTCTATTGCAGAATGGTTGCAAATGGGAGCTATGACATAATGAATTACTGCATGCTAAATGCTATGAAACAGGATATTACTGGACCTGATCTCTGCCATATGGACTGAAGTCAGCCGTTTGCTATTACACAGAATATTAGCAAGTTTTGGCATATGGCTAGCATGGCAAAACTCCCAATCAGAAGCTGCAAGTGTGAAATGTCTCAGCACTTGAGATGTCAGCCAATAGCTACAGCATAAGACTCTCTTCACTCAACACTGTGGATTCATGACAGCCCACCTCAGTAGTCTGAACCCTGGGACATGGGAAATTTGTATATCACACTGACCTTCTTCCTACCCATCCACTGTATATGGGACGTGGCTGTGTGTAACACAATACAATATTATGCAGGAATGCTCTACTCAAAGCTGGTCATGTGTCGGACAAACATCTCACCACCCAGAAGCATGAGGTTTGAGGGAATATATTACTTTTTTAATAAGATATTTAAAAAAAAAAAAAAAAATACAGTCTACAGCATTAGCTGTAGCAGTGGGACTGTGTATTGTAGTGGCCCATGGCCCTCTGCAAGTAACAGAGGAGGTCTGTAGTCTGAGCTGTCTGAGGTTGACTGGCCTGTTTGCCTGGAATCTGAAACAAAAAATGTCATGAAAACTATGACAAAACAAAACAAAAAACAAAGCTATGATATATGCCCCAAGTCAACTTTTTAGCAGAAATGACTTTTTCCTGAAACCCATTTATTACAATAAATGTTCATTGTTATGTACTTTGTCATGAAATGTTTTCTACATGTGAGAGGATTTTGGTTGTCCATTACGGTTATAATAATGAAAAAATATGAAGATACAAGATTACAGGACAGTTTTATTTTTACATTATTATCTGCAGGTTTCATCTCCATCTCAATCATTAAGTTGTTCTCCTGACAGCAGTAGAAAGGATATTCAGAATGGATATGAGGCAGTTTGATGGATTACATTTTGAATGTAGTATTAATCAGTACTGATTAGTAGTATTGCTCAGTGCTGGTTATTTTCAACCTGGGACCTGTCTCATGAAGCGAGAGAAGTGGGTATGGGAAAGAAATTGATAACATTTCTGTTGTTCTCTCAAGAAGAACAAACTGTTATAATGAATCAATATGAGCAATACTAAAACACTAGGTTAGGTGTTGGGTATATATGCAGTCTATTGCATCAATCACTTTTGGGAATCCAATGAAAGAATTTCAGCACACTTAATAAGCAACAGTAGGCCTAAATTTAAAATTTTTAACTGATGATATGATAACTATGGTCAACTAATGTAAGCTACCTGCTATTTATTAGATGTCCTCATTTATAGCCAGAGTGGGCAAAAGTTTGTGGTGGAAACACTACACACATTTATTATATATCTGATCTAATAAATATCATATCTAATAGGTCTATAATAAATCAGCATGGAAAGGAAGGGGAATTGCCCTGCGAAAAGCCCTTCTTATTCATTCAATGGTATCCCCATGTTCAGGTCTTTTTCCCACACCGTAGCCGAGGGCATCACAAGGCAAATTCAGGTCAGTCAGTCAGTCAGTCAGTCAGTCAGTCAGTCAGTCAGGTAACGCTTACTGAGATGTCGCTTCATCAGATGGCCTCTAGAGGGCGTCTGTGGCTAAGAGATGCAGTGTTTCTGTTCATATCAGAATCCTGTAGAAATAGTGACTCCATTTTTCCAGAGAGCTGATTGGTGAGGAGGTGGGCCTTTTATACGTTCCACCGGCATGTAAGCCATGCCCCCTTCTGGGGATAAACATACCACTCTCACCATTGCACCATTGAACTTTCCACTCTCTTTACTAGTAAGTAGATTGAGCCATAATACAAAATATGTCTTACGGTGGCAACACTAGCTACGCTTAATTTTTACCTCCTGCAGAGGCATGTTCAAAAGGTGAGCTTACTTCACCTAGATTATTGCCCTTTCACTGTAGATCAGACTGGCACATATGACTCCACCTCTACCTGGGCCGTAGAAAGTAGATGTCAATGTATTTTGACATGTTTTCAGAGGAGTTTGATCAGCCCGCTTAAGTATTTGTTCACTACCTTAAATAAATTAG
>NW_027278859.1:147500-172279 GCF_046629955.1 Centroberyx affinis | reverse complement strand
CTTCCTCCTCTCCCTACAGATCTTCCCCTTGTCTCCTCTATTCATCCATTTCACCTTTCTTAATTCCTCTATTCACCATCGCCATGTTCTCCGTCCTGCTCGTCTCTCTGCTCATGAAGGAGTATGGCTGTATCATTAGGGAACCTTATGCCATCGATTATTATTCACAATGTACATTTCTCCTTTAATAAGACAGATTTATTGATCAGAACGGCAGAGTAAACAAGGCAGAGACGACAACAGTACACCAATACAGTCAGGTTCCCTGTGCACATTATTACCTACTAAAGACACAGTTCATCATCATAGTGTTGCAGATCTATTTAAATGTAAATGCTCTGTGGCTGATGTGAGTGTTTTTTATAGAAGTGCTCTGTTCCACTTGAAGAAAGGAACTCTGAAAGAAATGGCTTTTACTTACTGTGAAATTATCAGGCAGAGGAAAGTGTGTGTGTGTGTGTGTGTGTTTGTTTCTAGGCAGCTGGTAGTAGCTAAGTCACAATGTTGAGTGGCTGTGACTGTGAGTACTGGTTTGATTGACAGCCACTCAAGGTGTGTTCAGACATGTGCTTGTTATCCAGTAGCTGCTCATTATAAACTCCACTATTCTGACACTGCAGCCACCACTTCTTCCACTTGACATTCTGCAACTGGTTTCCTAACTGGAAATCCAAGTCCTGTCAGACAGCTGTCCCTGCCTCAGCAACATCCACTGGAGTTTTACTGTTTAACATAATAAGTATCCTAATAGTTTTTGTTCTGCTTTTATTGACAATTAAACCACTGTGGTAACTCACTACGGAAAACAAAGATAATACAGATTCTTACAAATGAAAAATAAATAAATAAATAATAATAATAATACAAATACTAGGACTCATGAGCTCTGACCCTGGTAGCTTCTCTCTGTTATGGATGCTAAAAATCCATAACCAAATGTGATTATAGAGTAAGTGGAGACACATAAGGTTAGAGGTGTACCAAACTCTTAATGCTTATTTTTAGCTTTCTTATTGCTTATATTTTAGCTCAGCGTTTAATACCATCATTCCCCAGACCCTGACAAATAAGCTGAGCTCTCTTGGACTGAGCACCTCAATGTGCAACTGGATTTTAGACTTTCTGAGTAACAGGACACAGACGGTCAGAATCCACACCCAGACATCTTTCAATGCTACTTTGCACACTGGAACCCCCCCAAGGCTGTGTGCTGAGCCCACTACTGTACACACTGTTGACCCACGAAATAGACCAGAGCAACCACATCATTAAGTATGCTGACGACACTACAGTCGTGGGGCTCATCACCAACAATGACAAATCCGCCTACAGGGACGAGGCGAGACAGTTTGAGAGTCGACTTCAGGAGGGCTGGAGCAACTCACTCCCCCCTACAGGTCGTTGGTAAGACTGTGGAGATAGTACACAGTTTTAAGTTCTTGGGGGTGCACATCACAGACAATCTCTCTTGGAGCCAGCACACCTCCTCCTTAGTGAAGAAGGCTCAACAACGCCTGCACTTCCTAAGAAGGCTAAAGAGAGCTGGTCTGCGCACATCCATCCTCTCCAGGTTCTACAGATGTACCAAAGAGTCTATACTGACTTGCTGCATCACTGTTTGGCATGGGAACCGTTCAGCTGCAGACAGGAAGGCCCTGCAGCGGGTTGTGAAGACGGCCCAGCACATCACTGGGACCAGTTTCCCTGCCATCAAGGACATTTACACATAAAGGTGTAAAAGAAAAGCCTGCAGCATCATGAAGGACTCCTCTCACCCCTTTCAAGGTCTGTTCGACTCGCTGCCTTCTGGAGGCTGAGGAGTATCAAGTCCAGAACCACCAGGTTCAAAAACAGCTTTTTTCCACAGGCTGTCTCCTGAACTGTCCCACCTGACCGCGGGGAGGGGGGGGCCGGGGCATAGGCTTACATAAGCACCTCAGCACTTTAGCACTCGGACACTTTCTACACTCTAATGTTTAAGTGTAGTTCCTAAGTTTGCTGCTCCTATTGTTCTATGCTTGTTTCTATTGCTTTGTTTTAATCTACTGTTTTTATGTTCTATTGTCCTATGCTTGTTTTTATTGCTTTGTTTTAATTTACTGTTTTTAGATATTGCACTATGGCCCCGGGGGCACTATATTTCGTTCCTGCTTTTTGCATAACCTGTAAGGAAAGGAATGACAATAAACTGAACTTGAACTTATTTTATCAAACTAGTATTAAGTGCTGAGTACATAGAAATCTGTTAAAATTGTTTCTCACAAAACAGAAACAGCCTTTCATACCTCTTTGAGGAAGTCCATACTAAACTCATAATAATATAGATTTACACAGAAGTCACTTTAAATAGAAATTAGACATAAAGGTATGACTATGAGAGAATCTGGACGGACTGATGTGATTTATCTAACCTGGTTTACAGTGATCATGGCTGGTCTGACATTTCTGCTCTGCTCCAACCAATGGAAGATTAATGAGCACATTAGCTACATTCATTTTGACACTGGTCCCAATAAAGTACTCTGACATTTGGTGAGAACAAGACAGTAGAGCCTGAATCCCTCTCATTTAGCAGACAAGATTTTTCACTTGGTAATAAAGATTAAAGAGAGAAAAGAATGAAAAAATCATAGGATGGGGAAATAGTGAAATAAAAACAAATGGTGAGGTTAATCTGGGCCAATAGGATGAGACGAGTAAAAACAGTTTCCCACTGAAATCCGGGGAGCTGTCAGTCTGAAGGGAGTTAAGCCCCGCCCCCTCCCTGCTCTGCTAAACACAACCAGGCTGTTTCCTGTCGGCTGTGACAGGACCAGACGCTCCGTGCTTTATATGACCGTTACACTACAGTGCTGTCCCATCTCCCACCCATATACCAGCCTCCTGTTGGCAGCTGGACCCTCCCTGCAGCATTAAAAAAAATTGAGGGTGTGTGTATGAGCATGCAAGCGTGTATGTATGAACTGTGTGTGCAGACTTGTATCTGTTTGTGTGCACTCAGTGCTTGTACATGTGAGCATGTCTGTATCCCTCAATGCCTTCAGTTGGCTGTGTGTCCACCCAGGTCCTCAGGATGTTCATGAATCAGGTTTGTGTATCCTGGACTGTTGGACCGTGTAGTTGATGGTTCAGACAGAGATCAGAGTGGGGGGGGGGCAGGACCCTGTTCATAAAGCTCTGTGGCCCCAAAGGGCCAAACACAAAGACCAGGGGAAATATTTAATGTTGTACCATTTGAGGGAGTAATAGCTCTATCGATCACACAGAACAGCGGGGAGAACGACTGGGAAGAAGTTTGACTGCCATTCAACCAGAGCCCAGAATAGTGTCTGTTTGTGTGTGTATGTGTGTTTGTTCGAACAGTATCTATCTCTGTGTTTATGTACTTCTGTGTGTTTGTGTTGAATGTGTGAGATACTAGATACAATTTTTTGACACATTTTTTGGTCTGTCAGCAGGCCAATTATTAAGAGCTAATTAGTGCCAGAGTATATAAGTATTAGCGGTGATCAGTGATCTTATTAGAAGTGTTGGGTGAATAAATGAAAAGCTGCTTGACAGATGGCATTAGAGAACGGATCATTAATTGTGGGTAAATAAACAGCTGAAGAGAGTAAAACAATTGAAATCCAGAATTTCAGTTTAAGATAACTTTTAAAAGACAGAAGTAATCACACTGAAACCTCCTGTGTCTTCCAACACAATAAATACCTGTTACCACTTCAACACAGCAGGAGAAAACCAACTCTCTTACTCAAGCACAGCCAAGCATGGCCAGATTATGAAAAACACACTCAATAGTGTTACCAAGCATAGCCAAAAACAACAAAATTCAAGGTAAACTGTTTGTTTTTCTCTCCTTTAGTGTTTTACAAGATAATTATGATTCCAAGGAAACAAGCAGAGGGAACTATCCATCCTTGACACTTGCATCTCTGTAAGCAGCATCATATAAACTGTCCTCATTGTCAGAGGACCATCCCTTTTCCCTGAGAAACAATCTGCTGGTGGGAACAGAATATTTCTGCAGTATGGCTGCTCTGACATGTGGCCCAGCCTGTTTTATACTGACTGTTATTACAGCCTGGCTAGATTTGCTACTGGAGGAATTACTGTGCTTCAGTTTGCTTTATTCTGCATCAACCCTGGACGTCTGATCACAACTGTCTTATTATTTGTTACTGAAGTGAAAGAAAGCACTGTAACTGCCATGCTGAGTAGCAGCTAATTTGAGGTCTCAGTGCACCAAGCAGACTCAGATACCTGGACTCACTGTAGCTGCTGTACACAGGAGTGACAGAGAGCAGCTGAAAGAGCTGATTTTACCCTGTGCTAATGCAGCAGTTTTACAATTACATAAGTGAACACACACACACACACACACAGAGTATGGAGTATAATAGCTATCATCACGGTGACGATCCCCATGCTAGGAGGATCTACACAGAAGGTTTACTGCAGAGCTGAATAAAATAGAGAGCCTCCCTGCTGCCTCATTGTGATTATTATTAGAAAGATGATCAACAGGAGGTGATGGAGGTTTTAGTGAGAGGAGAGGAGAGGAGAGGGTCACACTTTACTTGAATAGTCCAATATTGATACTCAACTTTGTTCTCAACAGTGTCTGGGCTAGGGTTACTCTTAGGGTTGGGGTTAACGTTAGAAATAGGGTCAGGGTTTGGGTTGGGACTAGGGTTATGCTTAGGTCAGGGTTAGGGTTATATTGTCTGTGGAGATGCACCAAATAGGCAAGTGACACTTTGTTGAATATGTAGTTTTTACCACCTGATAGTTGAGTATCAACATTGGACTATCCAAATAAAATAAAATGAAATGAAATGTGAGAGTAATTTGGTTCCAATTGTCTCATGATTATGCAAATTAATTAACAGAAAGCTGTCTGGGGAATTTGTTTGGAATCATTTAGTGTCAAACATATACCTGGGTTATTATGGTGATTTCATTTATTTTTGAATGTCCATTTTTGTTGGCTGGATTTATCAGGCAGACATTGAGTTCATCTTCTAGGAATGGAGAGCTGATCAGAGCAGGATTGGATCCACAGAGACCAAAGAGAAACTACTGGAGCCTCAGTCTCTGTGTAACGGGTCAATGCAATATGTCCATGACCTGCCCTTCAATGGCAATAAAACACATAGGAGCACAAATACACTGAGACCTATTGACTCTATTGGCTATTCTCCATTCAGTCTAAGGGATGACTGTGGCAGAGCTGCAGGAAACGCTGGAGAATTTTCAGTGTTTTTTTCGGTGTTCAGATTCAGGAGCTGTTTTTATTGAGTCTTGCTCTATATAAATCAATAAACTTTCTGAGAAAACCCACAGACTAACAAAAGGCCATGCTCGATGATCCGTCTATGGAATTGTGTGTGCTGGGCTCTCTGGTAACAGACTGTATTTCTGCTATCAGCAGCGTTAAAGAATGTAGACCAGAGGTTTACAAAGGGTGTGGCGCGGCACACTGATCTGCCTTGAGGCAAGGTCAAATGTGCCGTGGAATTTTGAGACCTCCAATGCATTTTACTTGTAGTCTAACTTAATTTTCACTACAACATAATCAGTAATTTGTATAAGCAGTGACTTTCAGTCACTTTTAAAATGATTTTCCTTTTAATTTTTATGCTATTTGCTCAATCTGAGTGGGCCGGATTTATGTTCTACGTTTAATTTTTTTAAGGGAGTGGGGGTAATAATTGTTGCATTCATCAGATAATGCAACGAGTTTACAGTAGCTAGCCAGTGACAGCCTTAGCTGAAAAAATATGAAAAAAAAAAAGAAAATCTATATGCGTCTCTCTCTCTCTCTCTCTTTCTGCAGTGTAGAGCTGATATTATATGAGCTCTCCATTCATTGTTGCTGGGTTTGTTTTCAATTTAGCACATACACACACACTTACATGTAGGTGTGTACTAAGGAAGATGCTGCTGTCCAAGTGGCTCACAGTTAGGGATATTTTCAGATGAAGTTATATAATAGAGTCAGGAACAACATGTTGAATATTGGTAATTTTGTCTATAATGATTGAACACAGGTGGAAGGCTAGTCTATGAAAAAAAGATGCTTGAAAATAATTCCATAAAAGATAGATTGTATACTGAGTTCAGGCTTCATCATGTAAATACTTTGTTGTTATTATTATTATCATTATTATTATAATTATTATTATTATTGTTATTATTTTATAGGAAAATCTACCTGATGGTATCTGTGAGAGCTGCTCACCAGAGAAAGAGTTCCTTTTGGGATGAAAGCAGTGCTGTGGGTGAGAAAAGATCATTATTGTACATTTCTGACCTGTCACTCATATTCTGTATGTAATAGACAGCTGAATGCCCTCAGGGCTTTGTGTGTTAGTGTGAGACAGAGTGAGTGAATGATAGAGAGTGGGAGAGAGAGAGAGAGAGAGAGAGAGAGAGAGAGAGAGAGGTTGTGGACTGACAGCTAATATGAGACTCTGTCTAAGAAGAGACCTGAGAAAGACCAGTGTGTGTGTGTGTGTGTGTGTGTGTGTCGTACCAACTAATTATCCACCAGTCACATTGAACAACAGAAGCATGGTTGTCATTCAGCTGATATTGAAAGTTCCTCTGTTCATTATGTGACACAGTAAATCCATTACTCTGAAACAACATCACTGTAGTTAGTAGTGATACATCATGTTAGCAAATAGCTTTGACCATCAATGTCATTGCTCTAATATTACACTGATGATAAACTGTGATGAATGTGTCATTACTAACAACAGCATCAGTGTATTTAGTAGTATATCTTGCTCTGAGGAAAGACAGCATGGCCTTCATTATCAGGCCTCTATTATTGTTATTATTGTATTATTACATTAATAAAGATCATTGCAGTTACTACAAGTATAGTCCTCTCAAGTGTTCTTGTTATTTCAGGGATTTGGGATTATATCCAGATCCATTGTTTTGTTCGTCTTTGGTGAAAATAAGTGGGATTTTTGGACCCCGTTTGCCAGTCGTTCTCTTCTTGTTATTACATATTTTAATGCGTGACTGAAATAGAAAAAAATATTTTGATAACAACCATGGTATGTAATCCACAAAATGCTGTAATGCATTGCAAATATTTGATCTTTCCATTTCGATCTTGTGTTTTATTGTGCTACATACTGTACGCTACTATATCTTTCTGTTCTGTCTTTGTAAAGTTAGATGTAGGTAGGCTTAGGGCTGGGCGATAAAACGATTACGATATCTATCACGAAATATAATACATGCTCGATAGAAAGGTCTAGGGATGTCAGTTTCGGTGAATTTTGCTTTCGACAGGCCGACACCCATTAACCGGTAACTAACCGGTTAATTTAAAAAAAAAAACGCTTAATGACGTGAAATACAAGAAAGTGGCGCTTCCCTTTTAGTCTGGCGCTCCATTGACTCAATGAGCTTTTTATATTATGTTATATTACTAGATTTAAGCATTGAGGTATTTACATTCATGATTTTGCATAGGCATACTAACCTAAAAACCTATTATTGGGAACCGCGAGAAAGTTTCAGAGCGACAGAGACACAGAGCGTCCCCGTAACCATAGCAACTCACTCTCACTCCTGCCTGCGTGCGCACGGCGCGAGAGGAGAGGGAGAGACGCAGAAGAGCCGCTGACTGAGATTACTCTGAGCAGCGTGCATGGGAATAAATTACAATATAATAGATTTGTGTATTTCTCGCTTTCCCCCGTTGGTCTGAATAACTCTCTGCTGCACGGTGCTGCTCTGTCTCGTCTGTCCTGCTGTCAGTGTCTCTTTTCATGCCGCAACGTTATCAGCTATGAATTTGTTTTTCACTGCATGATAAAATGGACTTGTGGCGTGAGAGCGTGTGAAAAGCGTCAATTGCGTGAGAGTTGGCAGCCCTGCTCAGACTGCTAGTTGAGCGGAGTGTGTATGCAAATTCACCTCTACACCGACATGCGTAACGGGTCAAAAATATTCTCGGTGGTTAACCATTGACATCCCTAGAAAGGTTGATAGAAATCATTGCTTGGTTGGTTAAGTAAGCAACTCCACACAGCATAGAGAAAGCCTTGGAACAAAGTTAGGTTACACCAAAGACCTGTGAAAGAAGCGGTGGCGCTGGTTTTTCATTATTTCCTGTGGAAAAGTAGTGCTATCAGCGCTTAAAACAGGTACCTCACCTCTTTTTAGCGCTGAGTGCCGTGAGCGCTGGACCTCTTGTCAAATTGAAATTATTTCAACTTTGTCTGAAGCGCACCACTCATCAATGTTTCTTCTGAGTTCTACCAACCAATGACTCAGAAGGAATCTTTCTAAATCATGTGTGAGCTGGCAGGTTTTAGATTTCAGGCATTCAATATCTTAATGATTATATAAATGCTGTATTTTGCACAAAGGATATATGCTGACCGGAAATTACAGTTTTTTTCTGAATGTTCTACCTCACAGTTCTTGAATTGTACTGCCTTGCATTTGTTTTTTGGCAGGCACTTAACAGTAGACCTCATGTTCATGTTCTCTTCTGATTGAAAATAAAAAAAAAAGCCTCCAAATAACATTGGTATCTTAAGCTTTCATTCACAAGGTAATTTTTAAACCTGAAAAACATGAAATGAACACAACATGTTAACAGCAAATTACGTGTTGGTGGAACAAAAAGTGTTACATTTACGTTCTCCCAGCACGAAACGTTTACTTGAAGGAGACACGAATATAAACAGGAGGTAGTGTCACACTGAAGTAGCACAGTGGAAAGTAAGGGTGTTGTGGCCGGGGATGGTGGATGTGCGTATAGGTTTGCCTTCGATGTCGGCGACCAGGGTTCGATTCCCAGCGTTTTCAAAAGGACATGTCAACCATAAGTCACATTTTAATTTTTAGCTAACGTTTTTCTTATTTAACCATGACCAAACCATTTCTCTGAAATTTCACCTTAACCGAGTCGTTTTACTTGCCTAAATTTAACGGTTAACCAACATTTCGGACGTAATTCAATTTGTGGCAGAGAAACATATTTAAATTCGTGGTGCAGGAACATAATTGAGTTAGTGGTGGAGAAACGTTATTTTCCCATAATACGTGTCCACAGCACGTAAATCGCCATTTTAGAGATCGTGTTCATTTCACGTATTAAAAATTACTATATTTATCATTGAAACATATAATGAGAAATCTTAATACATATTACTTGCTTGGTGGCTCTGCGTTATGTAATTAAGAAGTTAATGATTTTTTTTTTTTTTTTTAAACTGACCCTTGAATGTGTTGACAGTCCCTAACCAAATCCCACCGCCTACAGCTGCATCTCCGGCAGGCTCGGCGGACGAGAAGGCAATGTGCTTCGTGGCTCCGTGATAATAAATATTGGCTCAAACTGAGAAAATAATTGTTGTGCAGCATTCTTCCGTTTTTTTCCTCCATAACCATTGCATTTTTATAGCATTATGCCACATCGTTTAAAAGCTATTGAGATTTGAGGGGCCGAATATCTGTCGAATTTCCAATATCCAACTAACTTCACCACGGTTTGCTCCCCGGGAGTTGTTGCCCTGTGGGAGAGGAGTGGCTGTCGGTGTGGAGCTGCCAGGAGTGGCACACAAAGTCTGCATGACTCAGACATCCAGAAAATCTGTAAGTATCTTCTCTAGCTAATTCAACACTAAAATATTTTTTACTTGGCTAATATTTTGAATCTGTGCATCTGCAGTCAAGTTGGGCTACCGATATCCAGGTTATTCAGCTAATGTTAGCTAGCTAGTTGGTTACCCCATCAAAATGCCTTACACATGCAAGCACTATAAGTTCAACACAGCTTCAATTTCTGCGTTTATTGGACATGTTAAGATACACAGAAATCTTGCAAACTTTACATTTCGATGTGGGGTAGCAGAATGCCCTGTGTGTGACCCTTGGTGCCATTCAAAAGCACATGTACTGATTCCACAAGAAGACATTACATCAGTTACATCAGTACCAAAAAGATGATGATGATGATGTCGATTGACACCTGTCAATCAAAAATGTGTTGTTTGATCGTTGTAATCTGCATTTAAACTCTGTTTTCAAATATGACCAAAATATGTGCTTGGGGCCATCACCATTAGAAGAATCACATTTGATGACACGTTTTTCCCCCCCATTTTGTGGTTTTGTGTTCTCACTGGATTTAGTTGGCTAAGTAACATTTGTTCATCTTAAGTTTCTGACAGTGCTTACTGTGCTCTTCTTTGATTTAGCTTCACACAGCGTTGATAAGACTAAGTGCCGACTGCTTCAGTGAAATTATACAGGAAAGCAAGTCTCTAGAGGTTATTTGTGAATTTACTATTGAATGAACAGGCAGAGAAAGTATAAAATTGTTGCCGATTGATACTGATAAAACTGAATTAAATTTAGGTTACCCAGGTATAAGCTCTATACGCGCAATGTCTGGTTTTACCAAGTTTAGATAAACTTCAGGGCTTCCATAAATAATAATACTGCCCGATGATAATATTGTTGATAGAAGCTATAGAGTGTGTGAGTATGTTGTCAGCAGGACTGGATGTGAGGGTAGAGAAGCCAGTGACTCCTGTAGATTAGATGAATGAAGGTGATGGATGTTGCACCGCTACAATATCTACTTTAAGGGAGACAGGCTACCTGCTAATGAGACTAAATCACTACCTATTAGACTTCCATCACAATCACAACCTAGCATTAATATATACATGATACACTGTAGCTCAATAGGTGGAGCATTACAAGAAAACAATAATTTCTGTTGTCTGTCAACAAGGAGACTCAGCCCATCGTGTGTGTGTGTGGTACAGCAGTTTCCTGGTAAATTTGACTTAAAAACTTTAAATAATCAGCCATTAAACTACAGAGCAGGAGAACATGAATCACTTTAAGTCACCAGTGATGGACGAATCAACTGGAACAGAGAAGTATCAGACAGAAATCTTTTTTCTCAAAAATAGTATCAGGTCTTGGATATGAAATTATTTTACTGTGACCAGCTTTGGTAGGAATTATTGTCATGGTTTGGTTTTGAAATTGGTGTTGATGTTAAATTCAGCTGCATGTGTTTTCCATTGCATCATATCCTGCTGTAGAATGAATGCAGGCTGAGAGCAACAGCTCAGTGGTCTTGAACAGAGCAAACCTGTCGACATCAGAAAGCCTCTAAGTACAGGATTACTACAGCCAAGGCTGAGCATGGCCATGTTGGACAGTGGAAGCACAGAGCTGGAGATCAATGGAGCAAAAATATCTTGTTATTCAGTGACTGAACTGCAGATCCCCAGAGCCTGAGACACAACTGTTCTGTGGAGAATATGTGACTGTATGAAACACTATGCCTTACATTAAATATGAATGAGTTTAATGAGATGTAGCTATTGTTTGAGATTGTCTAGACAATGTTTACATTATATGGCTATGATGAAGATGTTTGTTTATGTAGTTATTTTTCTAAAATCAATACCTTGATACAGTAAATTTAAATGTTTATGTATACGGTTAGAAAGCAAAATAATGATGCTCTTAAGATGTATAATGAGGAAGTAATTCTATCTCATTAACATTGGTTGGTGGTAACATGGTTTCAGCAGAGAATGCTCACTAGTTCTTTATATATATTTTACTAAAAAAGAATGTACTGTGGTCAAGCAGTCTAAGCCTGGAGAAAGAGACACAACAACACACAATCTTAAACCAGAGAGAAGTGAAGTAATGGGATTTAGAAACCAAAGCAAACCCAGTCCTGGTCCAGGCCCAGCCCAGTCTCCAGCACTTTAATCACATAAGCTCATTTGTATAAGGACAATCATTTCAAGAGGACAATAATAAGCTCTAATTAGATTTAGAACAGAAACCACTGAAAGAACATTAGCAGAAGCTGCTGACGCTCTTTGACTTACAAATGTAAATGAAGACACATAATCCTGCTTGAGTTGATTGAAAAACTATTTTCCTCTGTGAGAAATATACAGCTTTACAGCCACTGGAGAGTTTTGTGTAATGTTAAGAAGCTTTAGGGAAGAAAACAAAATAGATATACAGTATAACTTTGTTGTCTTCCTTAACCCACAGCAGACAGGCAATCATACATTTTTCCTGTCATTTTCCAATCCTGTCAGCTTTCAAACACAGAAGCCTTGATCAATGTAGCTGCTGCAGCATTGTGTGGCAGTGGATTGAATAATAATCCTTTAATCTTCCCATTTAATGGAAGAATGTCAGTCAAAAAGACTCACTTGACTGCAAAGAATGAAATCATGTATGAATATACTATCTACCAAAACCAAAAAGCAATTATTTGACCTTAGATGAAGTCTGCTGCTTACTAACTAGTGCAGTCTAAATACTCAAATGTCATGAGACAATCAATACACCTGCACAGATTACATCCTGGGTTGTATTGCAGAAAGTGGGCTATGGAATGTAAACATGCTGGCGCACACACACACACACACACACACACACACACACACACACACACACACTGTTGACTTGCAAAAGTATGGTTGTTTGGAGGGAAAATAGTTTTTCAGCTCTCCCATCACCTGTCACTCCTGCTGCCACTGTATTGTGCACGCATGCACACACACACACACACACACACACACACACACACACATACATATTCTTAGTCCAGGTGACTGCCTTATGGCCTCATTACCATGAGACCTGTCAACGATGACATCACTGTTTCCCACTACACTTCCTGTTCCTTCCTCCTTGACAGCAGCTGGATGATCTTCCCATAGAGATATAACACTAGAGGGGACATGACGTCATTAAGCGGATAATCGTCCGCCATCTTACCTGGGACCAGTTTACCTGTAACTACAATAGCTGTCTATGGGAAGCAACCACTGTTGTCCTGATTTGGACCTAACTGCTGCACTAAAAGGACCAAAGAGACCAGAGAAGCAGCAGCACCTTCCACACAAGATGTCATGCCAATAAAGTAAAAAAAAAATGTGAGGGCCTATGTCCATTATTACCTACGTAAATTGGCTTAAAGCTGTCACACTAACCACATAATGGCATTACATTTGCCTTTTATTGTATATTTTATCTGGGTGTATTGTTAGGTGTGTGTCAGTGTTGGTGATATTTAATTACTGCCAACATCTGTCTATTGCTACAACAACAGATCATTTGGGGGTTTTACATTAAAAATAAGCAGATTTCCATATATACTCTTAATATAACAATACCAAAGAAATCTGATAATTTTAAAGTCTTCTTGAAAATAGGATTCATTGTTTGTGTAAAGTAAATGCACCATTAAAATACTTCCAGAAGATAATCTTTATGATTGAAAACATAATTACTTAACATAGTTTAGCTATTTTTATCTACAAACTACAAAAAATGCTCATGTTTGGTACCATTTTAGACAGTCACAGTTGTCTTGCATACAGTGAGCTAAATAAAAAGTAATAGTGATGTCTCAATTAAAAAATATTAGCATTATAATGGCAACATAAGGCACTATCACCATTGATTCCAATTACAGTCAGCTGAGAAGTTGACCCTGGTAAGATGGCTGCCATATGGTCCCATTCCAGAATAGGAATTCTCTATGACATGTCCCCTCTAGTGTTATATCTCTATGGATCTTCCAAAGTCCTTTAGAATGGAGCTGGTAAGGTTCTACATCTAATTATGATGTCACAGCAACAGACAGCTATGGAAGCAGTCATTTCACCAGCAGAGGAGAAGACTGACAACCACAGGATGGACACTGTAAGTAGATGGAAGAAGTTCATCTGTACTGCATTTCTCTCTCTCTCTCTCTCTCTCTCTCTCTCTCTCAGGGAGGGAGAGATTTTCTAAACCTCAGGGCTTCATCTTTGTGTCTCCATGCTGTGTGATCGCCTCAGGAAAGGCAGCCACTGTGTCAGTAATAGAAATGTGAAGCATTTGGCTGAAGAGTGGACAGCAGGACTATTTCATCTTTTTGCACACATCAGTACATTGAGGAAATTATATTGAGGCAAGGTGCCAACCTCTACCTCTTAACTCAGTGGGTATTACAATACATCGGCCCAACACACACTAATTCAAAGCATCTCTGACAACTAGCAGTTGACAGCAGTATTTATCACACATTCCTCTCACTGGGTTCTGGACTGTAGATATTATTAATGAAGTAATTTCTCAGTGATCAGACTCAACCGACAAACAGTCTTTACTGGATTTATTACAGGACTGTGATACTGTATATATTAGGTCATATCAGAGCAGCTGTGTGTGTGAGTGAATGGAAAGACTTACTTTGTCATCTGAAGTCCTATATACCAGGAGGTAGTGTCCTCATCGCCTCTCTAGCACACACACACACACACACAGTTGGCACAGGTTCAGATAATCGCTTCTTACCTAGAAAAAGAGACAGAAAAGACGAACAGACATCATAACCAAGGTCGTGTTATAGAGCATCAACAATGTCATCCTGCGTTGTTTTTCCATGTGATGCCTCATAATGAACTTCAAGTAAAGTATTTTCCAGACAGACCAACCTACTCATATTGATGCTATGTATTCTGTTTCACAGATTAAATCCGTTCAATCTTAGAACTTTGCATTTTGCTGAACTGTCTTAAGGTGCCTCAAAAAAGCACAGGAAGCTAAACAGTTTTGCAACTTGCTGATCTGTATGAAAAAGTATATGAAATATCCAGTAACTCACTGTGCTGTGCATTTTTGACTCCATCTGCACTTACAGTACCATTCATAGAGCATAATAACCATCATATTTTATTGCTAGTTACAAAGACAGTGAGAGATGTCTGTACTGTCAGAAGAGTCCTTGGTGAACAGCAGCTAGATTCAACAACCATAGGAGCAGTGAAAACAAGAGAAACTAACACTCTGATATGAAAAAGAAATATATCCAAAAAGGCCAACAGATGCAAAAAGACTGATGTTTATTTATAGAAGTTCATAAAAAAACTGCAAAGCCTTTAATGTGCTGTACAGGAAGAAAACTTCCCCTAAAACTCTAAGATCTTTTAATAGCTAGTGTAGGTGTATGAAGCAGATAGAAGGACATGAATTCTTGTGGTTTTCAGGAAATCCTCCCTGAGGCAGCGTGGCCTACATAGTCTTCTTCATGAAGCTCCACTGCTGCATTTCAAGCTGCTGCTTTCTGGGGTAGAAGATGGATTAAGAGAGATAGGAGAGAGTGTGTCTATCTATATGTCTCTCTCTCTCTCTCTCTCTCTCTCTCTCTCTCTCTCTCTCTCTCTCCCTCCATCCCTCCAGCCCAACCTCTTCCTTGTCTTCCTCCCCTGGGAGTTTGTACCTCTGGTTCCCATTAGACTCGACTCGGGAATATGTGGGATGTTAAATCCAGCCAGCCAACCAGTCCCAGAGGAAACAAGCCCTCTGACAGTAGCTGAGACAAAGACAGTGGTGCATCATAAAACTTACTGCCAGGATTACTGTGACGGTAGTGGCTCATACTGTAGCGGTAGGCGTTCACCCTATTCATAAATGCAGATTACCGCCTCAGTTTACTTCCTCACTAGATGTACTATGTGGATTTATAATCACACTAACGGGTCAGCGGTCTAGTTTCAACAATGGATGAGGTAGAGCGGCGGAGGTGAAAGATGCAGCCATGAGACGGAGGAGATGTTGTCATCGCTGTCCCCCGGCGGCATCCCTTCTTCATCCTCCTCCACCAGGGGAGGAGCCGGCAGCGGAAGCGCTGTGACAGGAGCAGAGGAGCAGGGCAGCCGGTCTCCGCCTCGCTGTCATCACAGCGGAGCTCGATTTCAGGGGAACGCTGATGCAGATAGCGTTCGAAATGAGCCCAACGCTGCCGGCGTCTCACCCTGGAGAGAGCCCTGCAGCTGCTGCAGTCCGGCGAGTCGGAGACACCGTCCGCGGCGTGTTCCGGCCCGAGGCACTCGAAACACGCCTCATGCGGATCCGTCGTCGCGATCAGGCCGGGGCAGCCCAGGCACTCTTTAGCCATGTTGGTCTCAGACGATGCCATCCTAGGCAAACTCGTTCATCAGGCGCTGAAGAAAAAGTGGATGCTGAATGAGGGGCCGCTCGCCATTTATAGTGCGAGGCCCCATAGAGGGTGTATAGGCTCATCCTGATTGGCTGAGCACGTGCATGCATATTTCAGTGCGCTGAGGCGACTAGATGAGTGGCTAAGCCATTAGAGCCCTGTTAGAGGGCGAAGCCTGTGTGAAATAGAACAGAATAAATCAGATGTGTCCTCATTGGTTAACCTGTGCAGCTTTTTTCAGTTTAGTGCTAGATTTATTAAGACCACTTATGCAAATCAAGTCAGACACAATTTTCCCATTAGAGTAGCTGAAGTGCAATATATAACATTGAGTATGCATGTCTACCAGGTGAGGCATGTATGGCAAGCCACTTTAACATTGCAGTGGGGAAAGAGCAGACTGTGATTCCCCAGAGGGGAAGAGAGGAAGGGTTGACACAAGTTTTGTCATTGATTCAATAATGTCAATATCATTAACTAAAAATAATATGACTTGGCAATCATATATTCTTTAAATCTGACCCTCGAAAGAATAATTCTTGAATGGGACATGCTCTTTCTTATTGGTCAGGTGCCTTTGAACAAATAACCCAGCAGTCGCACAATTACAGGCGAAACTGACACAGTTTGGCTTAGTAAATAGATGGGACTGATACATTTCAGTTATCTCCTCAAACACTTTTGCTCCCTAACACTAAACATATATAAGCTCAACACCACTGACAGAGGCTGTTTGGTTTCTACATTCATTTTAAAGGAGCAGTTCACTGCACAGGATTCATTCTGAAGAGGTGAATGAATACAAAACTATGAGGTCAATATGACCAGTGACATGACAAGCTGGGGGTGAGTGTAAAACATGACCATGTACATAAATGCCATCACACACACATGCACACACACAAAAAAACACACACACAGACATAGAGGTTGAGGCCAAGAACACAGACTAGAGTCCCTGTGTAGCTGACTCATCTAGTTGTTACAAAACTGACAGGAAGGTGTGAAGAGAGGACACACACACACACACACACACACACACATTCAGGTTAATCCCTAGCTGTGTGTCAGCTGGTATTTCCTATTCTAGAGGGAGATGGGCTGTGACAGTCATTACTGCAGCACACACTCTCTGAATAAGAAACCAGCCACCGCTTTTACACTGGAAACACACTCACAAGGTCACACTGCTCTTTTGTTACCTGGACAAGAAGAAAGAAAGAAAAAAGAAAGAAAGGAAGAGGAAAAAATAAATTATCTTTTGGATCTTTTGTAATTAAGAAAGCATTCAATTTTAAAATCTATCAAATAATTCAACACCTACATTAAAGTTGATCCTTTTCATGCAAACATGTTGCATATGGGTGCTCACTTACTGAATTTGACAATTAAATACAAAGTAATTGGTTTAAAACAGTATTTCTACCTATTTTAAAAACTCACTTTGAAGGCTAAACGACCAAACCAGAAGTCATGACAAATTACTTTTTCTTCCATGCTCCATCTTCCATCTTCCATCTTCAGTGTTGTTCTCATATTACAGCTTAATTAAAACAAAATGCTTTTTAATCTTTGCTGTAGTTTGAGGAAGAGGACTCCTATGGAGCGTTGTCTGGCAAAGACAGATGAGAACATTCCTTTAAAATGTGATAAATGGCTTATTTAGCAAAATGTTGAATAATGACTTGTTTGTGTTCACTCCACTTTGGAGATAAACAGATGAGTAATGGTCAGTAGGCTCTGATGTGTGTCTGTAGCTGTTCTTAATTCAACACCAAACCAAAGCCAGCCGTCCTTAGAGGAGACGACAAGGAGGAGCGGAGACTGGAGGAGAGGAGCTGCAGGTGGAAAACTGGTGATTCTACAGTTCCTTCATCTTACTGATGATTTACTGCAGAGAGAGAGAGACCTGCTGTTGTGCCCTCAAGCAAGGCACTCAACCTAACTGCTTTGGTAAACAGCTGAGGAGATTAATAACTTTATTCAAATTCAACCTGAGGTGAGCAGCCCCAGGTAAGAGCATCTGTGTTGGGAAAATACTACAAAAAACTATAAACAAGTCACAAACACACCGGGGGAAATATAGTTTTAAAGTTAAACTCATGAACAGATTAACATAGAATTTGGTGGCCAGAAAGGCTTTGGAGCGAGAAACAATCCGGCTCTGTGATTTCCGCCATTTGAAGATTCTTTTTTAGCCATAACTATGCAACAAACAGAGAAGGATAATTGATTCCAAATGCAGATAGTATGTTTGCAGGGTTAATAAATCAATTTCACTTAAATTTTAAATGATAGCAATGATGTTTTTTGGTGTAACAGCAAATTGGAGAATTGTTCAGCATTGGGGGAGTTTTGCACTCTCCACCTTCTTCTTTCAAACAGTATCATCTACAGGGTCTAAAAGACCTGAAATGGGACATGACATATGCCTGTTCAAATTCTAGCTTTTAAACTTTAAACTTTTAAATATTTTAGCTGATTATCACAACACCACATGGCCAATCAGCACTGTATCTGTTCAGTGGCCATTAGGGCTGCCCTTCTACCACTGGACCACGTTTTGGAAAAATTAGCAGGGTGGTTATGTCTAAACTTGAAATGAGCTCTCCAGTGCAAAGTTGTTTGATTTGGCCAGTAATGGACGGTTTGCCTCTTTGTATGTCTGTTGATAGGCCATAAAGTTTGATGGTGTTGCATGAATCTGTTCGTACGTTATATACCTTTTTGTGAGAAGCCACACCCACCACCATGCCCCCCTTTAGCCAGTTGGTATGACAAGTTAATCAGTTCTTCCTTACCCCATGACCAATCTTTCCACAAGGTTTTGTGCAAATCCATTGGCATGTTTTTGAGATATTCTGCTAACAAACAAACAAACAAACAAACAAACAAACAAACAAACAGACAAACAGATGGAATGGGTAAAAACATAACCCCTGTCCAACTCTGTTAGTGGAGGTAATAATATATTACAGACACACAGACCAGCTTCTATTTTGAGTCCCACAAGATAGTGACACCCTAGTAAATAGGCACACACACACACCTCCACACATATCCTCCTCCTACACAGACTGTATCAAAGCTCTCTTTATCCATTGCCTTCAGTCAGAAAGTCTTTGAGATCCACCTCTAAACAGACTGAATGAGTAAACACACAGCCATTCCTCTCCTGCAGCGCTATTTATTAAGGTGCTGTGGAGATTTTCATTAGTAGGGGAGTCACAGCAGGAGAAAGACACACAGCTGCCAGGCTTCTGATTGGCTAGTTCCTCTCTGCTTAGAACTAGAGACACCATGACCAATCCTTGGGTCTGTCTGGCTATTTATTAGATAACATTATTAGGTAACAGGTAGCAGATGACTGAATAACACCGTGTTTGGTTTTGTTTGGGTGCAGAGTTTGGATTTATCCAACAAGCTAGAGCTGTTTCTATTGATTTACTGATATTTCAGCTGGTAATAAATAGACCTACATGTGAGGTTATGGCTATTAATGTACACTGATTCACTGCTAGTAATGCATCACTATATTGAGTGATACAAAAATTTCAACAGTTAAATGTGTGAGTTGCTATTGGTTATTCCACTGATGCACTCCCTCAACTAGACTGAAACAAATGCTCCTATGTCTGAGCTAGATCCATCCTTGCTCTGTTCACCACCCACTTGTTATTCAATACACACTCTATACGTTAATTGACAATAATAGTCATAACCCAGCATGCAATTGGGTGTCCAGCCTTTTGAACCTGTTGATTAAGATCTATCTGATCACCCACAATCCCCTGGTTTCACCACGGAAGCAATTAACTTCTGTAATTCAATAATTTAGTGTGAGTGTGTGTGCGCATGCTGTTCTGTGGAACAATGAAGGTGAACCTCTAAGGTTGATAGCTATTCTGTGGTGGGAGATAACACAATATTAGCTTGACATGGTTTGGATTTCCAACAGGAGTCTGATACTTGACAGGTCCTTCTATACACCACATAATACCGCACAGTACAGCATAATACCGCATACTACCGCATGCTACCACATAAATACCCCATAATACCGCATACTGCTCGCCAGGCACTCTGGTGAGCCCGGCGCCATAGAAGCAATTCTAAACAAATTATTCCTGGGAATTGGGACAATGGACGGCAGAACCGATGTGGACCACTCCGCATATTCAGCATACACATTCGGCTAACTGGCGCTGAATTCAAGGCATGTGCCAGGACAAGCCATACCTTGCAACAAACTGGATGCCTCAGTGACACCCAAACACTGTCACCATGCGAAATAAGACCACAGCAAACATGTGGCTTGGACACACACACACACACACATGTACACAAACACGCGTGCATACACACACACACAACCAGGACCCCCTGCAGTTCCCATTATGCAGTGTTTAGTAGGACCCCTTTTGACAGTTGTTCTTTCATTCTTTTCTGCTGTTCATGCTGAGTTTAGCTAAAAGTGAATCAGTGGGTTTAGACACACACACACACACACACACACACACACACACACACACACACACACACACACACACACACCTGCCATAGCAGCTGAGCCACTCCATCATATTGATTAACCATACACCATTTCACCAGAAAAACACTTTCACTCCCACATATTTAATTTCACTCTAGACACATTATTCAAATGTTACACTGCTAGACTGTTCCATATGAAAACCAACCACAACCAACGCAGTTCAACTTGATGTCTTTTACTAATGTCACTGAAAAACCAATGATTTCCTGTCAGGGGGAATTGGATCATGTGACCGGCCATTTCACATGTATTGATCCTGGCATCATTTCCAAGACATTATTCAAAACGTACAGACAGCCTCTCAGGAAGAAGCTGTTCAGCACTGTGCAGTCTCTTGTCTGTTATCTGCTTTTTGTTCATCCAGCAGGTTTTAGGTTACATTGAGGTCTCATCACTGTCCTGCGGTCGTCACAGAAATGCCCAGTGGATCCGATCAGCATTTTGTGGTTGATTCCATTTGTTGAAGACAGTGAGAGAGCAGAGAGATAACACAGAGTTTAAACAGTATTCACTACTTTTCTCTTTGGTTTGATAATCAGTCTCTCCTTTTGATTTCCAGGGGAAACTCCCACTGGGATGATGGGTTTGTGTTTGGCAGGAATGAACAAATAACTGCAGCAGTAGTCTACTAGATTGTTTCTTTTTATGTCTGAGAGTGTGAAGGCTTCCCGTGTTCAGACGACAACTTGACATTCAAAACAAAAAGTCGCTGCCAACATCCATACAGAATCAAGCAATGGGCTTTAGGTACTGTAGGTAGGAGGTGAAAAGCCTTGAAACCGAGGTCAGAGACTCTGTGGGACTGGATCTGACCTGAACCCCAAACATTTCTGTCCCATCATTAACTGAGCTTGATGGGTAGTAAGATCCTTACTGAAGAGCATGAGCTTCTGTATGTGTGTGTGTGTGTGTGTGTGTGTGCGCGTTTGCGTGTGTGAATGTGTGTGTGTAGCTTGACACACTCATTTGTTTTCCCTGAGGCAATACAGTCATCACTGTTTGTGTGGCTGTAATCCAATCAGCTCTATGTTTGGAGTCTCAGACATTGAGAGACTGAGAGCCACCAACACTGACAACTTCAGAGAAACTTTACACCACTGACACTTTGATTTGTAGTTAATCTAGCTTTTCTTTTTATAACTGGCCTATTTCACTCTACAGTAGAACTTCATATACAGTATGTTGCTTAAAATTGCCCCAAAAAGGTTAATGGAGTTAATGGAGAGGTCTTGAACTCCACAGAAAAAGGCATGCGCAAGTACATGCGAACGCACACACACACATACAACCATTTCCTCCATCCTCCTGTCTCCTCCCTTCTCCTCCCTCGCTCCTACCTTCTACCTGCCCCCTCTCCTCCCTGCTCTGAGAGAGTAGTAGAAATAGACTCTACACAGATGAAGACAGATAATGGAGGTTTAGTAATTATCTTTATCTGTGCTTTGGTCTTCCCTCTTCTAGTTCAGTCTTTATTCCAAAGGTCTTCTTTTAGCCCTCCATCACTGATTCTTGGATGGAGTTGAAATCCACCAGTAGAAGAAGAGAGTACAGGATTTTCTGAGGTAAAGACGCATCAGATGGCCCTTCATCTAGATTCACAACCAGCAGAGCAGCACTGCCACTGCAGCTGGACAGCAGACCATGAACTTGTTTTACATTTTCCTCTGGTACTAAATCACAAAGGCAGCATGGCTGCACCATGATCAGCAGCATGTATTCAGGATGTACTGGCAGAGGAAACTGGACCAGCTAAACCTGTTCTACCTTAATACTTTACATAGAGGGAAGATTCAGATGACCAAAGACAGTTTACAGCCTCTCATTCTGCTCACTGGGATATCACAGGTATCTTTGAAGCAGCACAAAGAGCCTCTGATCTAAAACTGTTCCAGCTTCTTCATACCAAGCCAGACAGGCAAGATGAGAGCAGAGCAGCAAGGCCGACTTGACTACAGAACAATTCAAACCAACAAGTGACTCTGGGTTTAGTCCTCCATCCATTTCCAGCTCTAACAAGACATTGTCCATCTGGAACAACACTTTATAAACTGTAGACACTGATAGTAGAGACTTAGAGACACTTAGAGGGACAGTGGGAGATTGTAAAAACCATCAGAGTTAAATGAAGTCTATCACAACTGCTCGACTAGTGAGGTTTTATGGTCCACTGGAGAGGATTGGTATTTCATGGTTTAATAAACACTAACAATACCAGATGGACTGAGTACAAAGTACAGAGAGTAGAAATTACCTAAAATGTGCATGTATACAGTAAATTAAATAAATTAAAGGTTTGATATGAAAATCAAATCACCTCATTTTTTAAATTTATTTATTTATTTAGTTATTTTTGTTTGTTGTTGTCCAAAACCAAAAAACACATTCACACATTTACACACAGTGTTGCAATGACTCATAGTGGTTAAAGATCTTACAGGGAGAGAGAGTAGCAAGTGGCAATGAATATAGTAGTTTTGATGATAAAGTTAATGAGGAAACACACATCTCTCTCTCAAACCTTTTAATCCACTGTTCTACCAAAAAGCAAGATAATAGCACCTTCATTCTACAAAATTAAATGAAATGGGATTCCACCAGCAGTCTTGTACTGACATGATATCAGAGGTTTTCACTTTTGTTTTCCTCAACAGGATTAGCTGTACGAATAAAGGATAAATAGAAATGAGACATGCAGTTGTATTTAATGGGTGAACCCCAATACATGCAAAGAGCTTTAATCCTATTCATAATACAGTCTCACCTCTTAATTTGATTGACTATCATGTAAAAACAAACCTCCACATTTATCTATGCAGCAATGCAATGCATAAACCTACAGTAACACTTTCAGCACTGTGCTGCTAGCTAAGAAAGATGCTAATTACAGTGTTGTAAATAAAAAGCTTCTTTTCTGCTATGGTGAATTAATCATTGGACCAAAGGTAATTAAAGGAACAATCATTAAAATGGACTAATATGGCCATCTAATGCCAGTCATAGCAAATAGAGCAACATCGACAAACACGTATCCTCCTCTACAAGTCTCAGCCAAAGCCCCTAGCTCCGCCCCAACCTCTCAACCATTCCCTCCCTGTGAGCTACGGTGGCCTGAATTTGTATGAACTGGCATTTAGGTAATCACAACAGACACTAGCCAAGTAGCGTTACAGTTCAGAAATGTACAGTGAAGAGGAAACATATTAGGTTGCAAACTGTTATGAATGTTTCGAACATCCCACACAGTTACAGAAATATTATACAGCAAGTCAAGTTAAAGATGGAATCAATAGCTAGCAATGCTATGCTATCGGCTAACGCAGAGGTCTAGCAGCTCAAGCTGTAGCTAACATTGGCTACATTAAGGTTAGTGTCATGGGTTTTTAAGGGATTTATTCATGGGTTGATTTGTGGGGACACTAGCAATCAGTGTTGGGGAAAGTTACTTTTGAAACTAACTAGTTACTTTACTTTGTTACTTGCCCTAAATAGTAACTCGTTACGTTACTAAATTAGTCTTTATTAAAAGTAACACGTTAGATTACTTTCACATCACCCACGTAAAATCATGTCTTTAAAATATGTCTTCTGCTGATGTCATCACTCTTAATGTACAGAAATCATCACTAATCACAGTGAAAGCTAAACGTACAGTTAACAATAATGTTCTTATCCTTCTCTTCGATCAGTTCAAAGTAATGTGATATTCCCAAGTTCTGCAGTTTATTGGTGTGTTCATTCTGAAAGCGAGTCGTAACCTACAAGCCTCCACCGCACCGCCAGCCTGCTGCACAGTCTGCTGTAATAACATCATGTAGCGTACGATACCTTTTTTTTTTTTTTTTTTTTTTTTTTATTTAACTAAACATTTAACAATTTGAAAGAAAAATAAAAGTAGTGAAATGTAACTTTGAGAAAGTAAATAATAACTGATTACATAAATTGAAAGTTACTCGTTACCACAAAAAAGTAATCTGATTACTGCTAGCAATTAAAGGGTAACTTCGGTATTTTTCAACCTGGACCCTATTTTCCCAACTGCGGGTGTCTAAGTAACTAATGGGGACAACAATTTTTGAAATTGGTCCAGTATTGAGCGAGATCGCTTCAGCCGGCAGCCGTGAAACGGGCTGCAATGTAATCCGACGGGGCAAATGCGAACCGTCAATGTACGTCCACTAAAAGTGCTTGTTTTTGCCACTG